>NC_142934.1:75821612-75826612 GCF_046866305.1 Octopus bimaculoides | reverse complement strand
GGAGGGAGGGGAGAGCAGGGGAGAGAAAGAGGGGGAGAGAGAGAAGAGAGATGGTACATATGTCTATGTCAGTGTGTGGACACATATTGATACACACTTATGTAAGACACAGTTGTTCTTTTTTTAACCCCAGGTCATCTCTATGATCAAATGCATTGCAGTTATAACCACTTTGTCTTTCTGGGGCTGTCTAGCAAAACCTTATCCAATGTGACCTTCCCTTTTTTAAGATGGTAGGATGTGATTTGAGGGAGGTTTGGCTGTTGTTTCTCACAGGTCCAGTAACTGCATAGAACAGAGGTTCTCAACTGCAGATCCCAGAACTGCATGCAGCCCTCAAACATTCATCCTGTGCCCCCAACCCCCAATGATCTTCCCTCTATAAACAATAAATTTTTCTCTAATTGACTTGTATTTTATGTTTTGGTGTGGCACCCTAAAAAAATCCAGGTTTGGGGTCTGACCTGGATATTAAAATGATTGAGAATCACCTGCACAGAGATTCTCCAGTGTCACAGAGGCTCTCCAGTGTTACAGAGGCTCTCTTGTGTCACAGAGACTCTCTTGTGTCACAGAGGCTCTCTTGTATCACAGAGGCTCTCTTGTATCACAGAGGCTCTCATGTTGTCTGATTTACCAGGAGACACACACTCCCAACATATTTGTGTGAGCTATCATGTCTCCAAGGAAACAGTTGTGTGTGTAGAGATGTATATAGTTCTATGGAACAATATCTCTACAAAACTCTGTAGAACGAAATGTGTGTACAGACAATTGTGAAGAATACGAGGGGTACTGAAAAGTTCCTGGCTCTGGGTAAAAGAAAATACAGGAGGATCAGTTAATTATGATTTTATTCAATATATTCCCCTCTCAGATTCACACACTTATTGCAGCATTCTTTTAGTTTTTCTAAGCCCTGTAAAAGAACTCAGAACATTGGGCCTTCAACCAAGCCTTTCATGATACCCTTAAAGCCAGGAACTTTTCAGCACCCCCTTGTACAATCTGTCCACTTTCTTCTGCTATTCTATAATGGTTTAAGCCAGACCAAAGCTGTGAATCAGGTTGTTCAGGAGGTTGGGTCTGCTAACATGGCAGATATAGTAGGGTAAAGCTAAAGACCCCCTTCAGTCATGAGTAACCATGGGATTGCACCTAGAAAATTCCCCTCTGAAGCACAAGTCTGAGCATGATTGTTTGTGGATGATCGACAGTCATCCATGCATACCAGACTCCCCTCACAACACCACCAATTTTTATCCAGGGGAAAGGTAAAGGCCAATGCAGCTTGGCATCAGTAATATTGTGACTCATTTCTACAGCTGAGTGAAATAAAGTGTCTTGTTGAAGAACACAACTCACAACCCAGTCTGGGAATCAAACTCATATCTCATGATTGTGAGACCGACGCTCTAACCACTGAGTCATGTGCCTTAGACAAAACTGTTTTACAGTATTTAGTTACATACTTTATATTCTGAGCTCAATTCTAACCTTTCGTCAGCTTTATCTTGGAATACTTAGGGTTTTGATAAAAACAAGTATGAGTAATATACTTGAAGCTGATTCAATCAACTACACTCACTTTCCTGTAAATTTGTGTGGCCCTGTACCAAAGTAAGAAATCAAAATTTAGGTCCAGTAATAATGGATTTGTCCCTTATCACAAGATACCAAGAATGAGCAAAGGTTAATGACAAGATGATAAACTCTCAGAGAAAAGGATCCACTGAAAGAGTTTTTATGTGGTCAAAACTAGCCAAATTTCACTCAAATTGCTCCTGACTATCTTCAACAAGAGCATACACATTAGATAAGACAGTGTTACATACAGTGTGTTGAGATGGTCATGACTGGAAAACTTTTCATCAGCATAACTCTGCTGGATCAGAGCTGAACTAGGACAAAGCAACAGACAAAGAAAAACAAATGCAAACTTTTGACAATAATCCTTACTGCGAGTGTTATCAGCCTGCACTATGGTTGTGACAAAGTTGTAGACAAGGTAGATGTGATGCATGTCACATCTCTGAAGGACAGCAACCAGAAAATTTAGCTTGTTCCGTGCTGACATGTCATCATAACCTTTCAAAGTTGATTCAATGACTTTGTTACTGAAGTTATCAGACAGAGTTTGATTAATGCCAAAGATTGATTGAGTTGTCTCCTGGCCTCTGATCAGTCTACAGCAAGTGTACACATAGTCCTTTTTAAAAGTTGGTGCCATCATCCTGCATAGACGCCTGAGTATTTCAATGTGACTGGAGAGGCGCTGGACAAATCCTAAGATGCAACGTTGTTTGTTGTCTTCACTTAGTCTTGGAAACCATTGATTGAATTCCTTTAACTGTCTCTTGCGGACACAATAGTCACACAACTTCAACTGGTCACCATTATCTATATTTGATTCTGATGTTTCTTCACAGTTTGATTGACAACCACTCCTTAGCCCCAATTTCAGATCATGCTTCAGTGGTTTGCTGAGTTTACGTGACATTCTTGACAGAATATTTTTCATTGTGTTGCTCTCATTCCTGGAAAAATTTTCCATGTCTTGTTTTCTGGAAAAAAAATAAAACATCAAATGAAATACATTTCCAACTACCAAAAATTAAATGCAAAAAATATTTACAAAATTTATCCAGTGGAAAAGAAAAACAGCGAAGTACTCTAAACCTTCTAGTTTTGTCTGTTTATGTTGAAGCCTTATTAGTGCTAATTTTGCCTTTTATCTTATGGGTGGGTGGGGGAGGGGGTCGGCGTTCGATTTAATAAGTAAAGTGCAAATATCAGAATTGATTCAATTAACTGTATCCCTCCTATAAAAATGTAAGGCACTATGTCAATATGAAAACTTTTAATTGAAATTATTTTGATTCAATGAAACTGTCTTACCTTCACGAAATGTGTAAATGAACACCTTGGCTAATTACCTATCCCAACCTCGGAACTTTCCATGAAATCCTCGGAATTTTCCCTGAAGTCCTCGGAATTTTCCAAGAAGTATCTATCCAATCCTCGGAACTTTCCATGGTATCCCCGGAACTTCCCATGAAATTCTCGTAATTTTCAAGGAAAGTCCCAGGAATTTTCCAGAAAGTACATATGCCATCCTCGGAACTTTCAATGAAATCCCCGGAATTTCCCAGGAAGTACCTATTCCACCCTCGGAACTTTCATTGAAATCCTCGGATCTTTCCAGGAAGTAGCTAATCCTTAGAAAATTCCAGGAAATCCTCGGAAATTTTCAGGAAACCCTCGGAATTTTCCAGGAAGCCACATCTCGAAATTTTCCAGCAAATTCTCGGAAATTCCCCAGAATTTCCTGGAACTTTCCAGGAAGTACCTACCCCATCCTTGGAGCTTTCCAACAAATCCTTGGAACTTTCCAGGAAGTAGCTCATCCCCAGAACTTTCCAGGAAATCCTCGGAACTTTCGAGGGAGTAGCTCTTCCTCGGAACTTTCCAGGAAACCTCGGAAATTTTCATGAAGTCCCCGGGACTTTTCGGAAACCCGTCCTGCCGAGGAGGGGAGGAATTATTGCAAGGATCGTTCCGATGAGGGGTAATTTCTTCCTGGAAAGTTCCAAGGATTTGTTGGAGGGGAGGAATTACTTCGTGGAAAGTTCCGAGGAGGAGGAATTACTTCCTGTAAAGTTTCAAGGAAAGGAAGTGGTGGAAAGTTCCAAGGATGGAGAGTTCAAATATGGTGAGGAAGGGGAGGAGTTATTTCCTGGAAAGTTCCAAGGAAGGGGATGAATGAAAGGAATTACTTCCTGGGAAGTTCCGATGAAGGTGAGGAAGTGGAGGAATTACTTCCTGGAAAGGTCCGAGGGGGGGGGAGGAATTACTTCCTTGAATGTTCCGGAGGGAAGGAATTACTTCCGGAAACTTTTGAGGAGGGGCGCCCATCATGCTGCTGCGGAATTTGGATTCTCCAATAGTGTGTAACGGCACGTGCATGATAATCAATATTTATACTCCCGAGTTTTGCAAGCAACCATCTTGAATGGACCGGCCGCTGGTCAAGATGCTCTTATAACTCCAATGTCCCTCCCTCCCTCCGATACGATCTACAAGTTTAAGCGGCTTCAATTTTCTGTCAAACCGTCCTTTACAATGGCAATAAATAAGGCACAGTGTCAATCATTGCAAATGGTTGGTTTAAATCTCACAGAGCAAATGTTCTCCTATGGTCAATATTAAATTGGATGCTCCCGTGTTGGCAGGCCACAAGGTCTATACATTTGTGCATCAGAAGGGAAAACGAGAAATGTTGCCTACAAAGAAGCGCTCCACTGAAAAGACGGCATTTCTTCACATCTTCCAAATCACCCCAGTCATCTTCTGCCTCAAAAGCTTTGTACTTGCCTTGCCAACCAACGTAAGTCAATGACACACGACTTCACTCATTTACTCTATCTCTCTTTCTCACCCTCTTTCTCTCTCACATACACACACACGCACACCCACACATGCACGTCCATTTCATATATCTTTCAATGTCTGCTCTCTGCAAATAAATTTTTTACGGATAAAACTGCTTACAAAAATTGGGATTAATGTATAATTTCTTTCTATGTTCATAATTAAATAAATGTTTTAATGATTATACAGACGTCCAATAGAATAGCTCTCAGAAACAGACAACGTACAAATTCTTTCTTCACAACTCCTGAAGCCATTTTCTGACAGGGAGTTGATGAAATCTTCAAACAGCTAGAGGCTCCAATTAAAACAGGGGACCTGAAATGATAAGGTTGAGAAACGCTGATATAGATTATGCCTAACCGAAAACAATCACAGCGATCCAAACAGGCCAGGTGAAACCGGGTTTAGCTGCTAGTATAATATAAATTGAAGTTGGCCAAGCGTTGTATTCTTTCTTGTCTTGAGGTTCACAGTCAAACGGCTGGGTGGATTCGCGTGAAAAATGGCACACATGTGGAGACGGGTGCATAGATTGGAACGCGCTTTTTATTTTTTCCCTAGCTCCC
>NC_142934.1:75814112-75819112 GCF_046866305.1 Octopus bimaculoides | reverse complement strand
ATTTAAGAGACATGTATACATATATATATATATATATATATATATATATATATATATATATATATATATATATATATATATATATATATATATATATATATATATATATATATATATATATATATATATATGCATAAGTGGGCACAGGGTGTCATGAAACGTATATATAAAAGAAATACGAAGTACGAGTACATGGAATATGAACTATTTTTTCGAAAGACAAGACAAACGACATAAAGAACGACCCTTCATCAGTTGTTGGCTGCTTTTCTACTCTCGTATTTAGAGCATTTAACAACAACAATATACTCCCGCAAAGCAAATTAAATAAAATTTAGGATATTATTTATATCATTACATGATTGAACGCCACGCATCTTCTTCCAAGAAAGTTTTATCTTAATAATTCTGATGCGCACTCTATACGATCTTTTTACTCTTTCGTTTTTCTCTCTTTCTCTCTCTTATCCTTTTACCTCATCTTCTCCCACTATTCTATCCTATTACTCTGTCACTCTCTCTCCCTCACTCCTCTTCCTTTGCTCACGTGGCTCCCAGGTGACCATCGGCCATCTTTCTTTCTTGTGTTTCTTTCTTTCTTGTGTTTCTTTCTTTCTTTCTTTCTCTCCGTTGTAGCTAGAACAAGGAAGATGTGTTCTTGCCTGTCTCTTGTCCAACCTTGGTTTACGCGTTTGCCACCACAACCTTGTTTAAGCTTAGCAGCGCTTCCTGTTTGTTTTCATTGTTCTGTTTGTTTTCATTGTCCTGTTTGTGTTACCAATTTTGACCCTCCGCAAAATCCCGAGTTTTATTTAATTTGCTTTGTGGGAGCAACTGTTTTATCGAAAGCGTCTATTGTTGTTAAATGCTCGAAATACTAAACTAGAAAAACAACCAGCAACTGATGAAGGGTCGTTCTTTATGTTGTTTGTCTTGTTTTCCATTTGTGTCTTTCGTTGTTCGAAAAAATATTTCATATTCCATGTACTCGTATTTCATATTTTTTGTTGTACACGTTTCATGACGTCCTGTGCCCACATCTGCATATATATATGCATATAGATGTAAGTATGCACATATACATATGTATATATGCATATATTATTTATATTATTAGATAGATAGATACATACATACATACATACATACATAATATATATATATATATTATTTATTATTTATTACATATATATATTATTTTTTATTTATTATATACATACATACACACATATACATATGTATATATATATATGTATAGCAAAGGCACGTAGCTTAGTCCTTAAGATATTTGATTCACGATCGTAAGTTTGTGAATTCAATTCCTGGTGATGCATTGTCTCCTTAAGCAAGATACTGTTTTTCCTATTGCTTCGGTTCACTCAGCTGGCAAAAATGAGTAGTACCTGCATATGTGAGAGCCAGCCTTGTTACACTTTGTGTTACGCTAAATTTCCCTGTGTTCACGCGTCTGAGGAGTGCTCAGCCACTTGCGCGTTAATTTCACCGTAGAGTAGCAAGAGACTGACTCGACGAAAATAAATGAACACACACACACACACAGATCATAATAACAGATGGCTCAATACTATGATAATGTAACCTAATAGACCCGGTTGGGGAATCGAACCTACGACTGTGAGTCTAATGCCCTAACCACTAGCCTACGCATCTATAAATTCATCTGCGTGTATAATTTTTGTACAGAAGACAGGGAGAAGATCATTTCGAGAAAATACAGTCTTCGAGGTCGAAGAATATCGTCTAAGGTTATACACTGCAGTCACAAAGTTGTAAATGCTGCAAACATGAAATTGCAAAATAAGTTAAGACTTAAAGATATGAACGATCAACCAATTAAGGAATTATTGAAGACATAGTAAGGGAGACTACTCTAAAATATATATATGAGTTACCTACCTTCTTAATCGAATTCATTCACATAAAATGATAACTTTTCTTTCCCCACCAATCTTTATTCTAGGTTGCCAAATCAATAAATGCTTTTCACTCACAATATTTATCATTCTACCAAGTCATTTAGAACTTGATGAGCACGAGTTAAGCTACGCTTCGCAGAGGGGATATTATAATATTGAAATATGCATAGAGTTGTCATCGTACTTTCCAAAGACATTCACTCACCGATAGCATTCTCCTATTTCATTTTTAATTTATGTTAATGTAACCAATTGATTATTTCGCTAGAGAAAGAAAAAGAGAAAAAAACCCATTAAAAAACAATAACTACTTCACCAAGGAAACACAGAAAAAAGGGGGGGGGGTATTCTTTTCTACTCTAGGCACAAGGCCCGAAATTTAGATCGACCTCAGTGCGCAACTGGTACTTAATTTATCGACCCCGAAAGGATGAAAGGCAAAGTCGGGGGAGGAGATATTAAACAGTAAACGATGGTGGAGGTGGGGAGGTCGCATATAAAATTGCAAAGGCGTTGCCGCGGAGAATGGCCAGTCACACTCGCTGCAACAGCCACCCCCATCACGCGGGGCTTATTTCTCAGACGGGCCGCTTGGATTCCAAACTCACTTCCCATGTGTGTTCCTGAATAACGCTTAATATTTCTTTTTTTTCATTACGGGTGTAATTTTAATAATTAGAAAGTTTAAGTTCACTACTGTAACTACGTAACCCATCACTTTATTATATCTAAATATCCCGCTACCTTATTACTCTTTTACTCTTTTACTTGTTTCAGTCATTTGACTGCGGCCATGCTGGAGCACCGCCTTTAGCCGACCAAATCGACCCTAGGACTTATTCTTTGGATGCCTAGTACTTATTCTATCGGTCTCTTTTGCCGATCCGCTAAGTTACGGGGACCTAAACACACCACCATCGGTTGTCAAGCGATGTTGGGAGGACACAGACACAAACACACATACACACACACACACACACACACACACACATACACACACACATATATATATATATACATATATACGACAGGTGACAGGCTTCTTTCAGTTTCCGTCTACCAAATCCACTCACAAGGCTTTGGTCGGCCCGAGGCTATAGTAGAAGACACTTGCCCAAAGTGCCACGCAGTGGGACTGAACCCAGAACCATGTGGTTGGTAACCAAGCTACTTACCACACAGCCACTTCTACGCCTATAGGTTATTATTTTTTTTAATGGAACTTTTTTTTTTAATGGAAATTTAACTGACCTAGAACTTTTGAAACCGACAGATACGAGGGGATGTTGAAAAGATCCTGGCTTTGAGGGTGTCGCGAAAGGCCTGGCTGGGGGCCCAATCTTCCGAGTTCTTTGAAAACTGAAGGACCGTTGCAATAAGTGTGTGAATCTGAGAGGGGAATATGTCAAATAAAATCATAATTAACTGATCCTCCTGTATTTTCTTTTACCCAAAGCCAGGAACTTTTCAGCCCGCGCACACGCGCGCACGCACACACACACACACACACACACACACATACACACACACACACACCGAATATCGATGCGATCTTTCAGAGTAACCGCGTAGGACCACCTTAGCAGTGTCCTTCTGTTAATATCTAAACGAACTTAAAGTCGTTTAATTAACGTGTAAGCTTGAAAGCGTAGCTTGAAAGCGTAGCTTGAAAAACCTGATTTCCAAAGAGGAAAACATCAATGACACTTTCCGATCTGTTGAATATCTTCCTCTTATAGAATAAATACTGCTAATGTGTTAAACAATAGTTTATGCATCAAAAAAGGTCTAGTATGCCACATTTAAAATTTCGTCCACATAGTCACGGTTAAAGTTTAAAATTCTGGTCAGAATAAAATCTAATCTTACTATGCTGTCGTATAGGTAGAGCAGAAACATGGACTCTTTATTTCATGAAGGGACATGTTCATATTATTATCGTTTCAATGTAGGGAATAATCTCTTTATGATCTACCATAGTAACTAACGTTATGAAAGTTCTGTATCTACCACTAATGTTGTGAAAGTTCTGTATCTACCACTAATGTTGTGAAAGTTCTGTATCTACCACTAATGTTGAAAGTTACTCGTTACCATTGATAATAATGTGAACCAAGTTTGACTCATTATTATATATTTTAAAACTAATACATTTTAGAACTTATAAGAAGAAGCAAATGTGGAAACAAAAAGTATTGTTTTTGTGTATACATACATACATACATACATACATACATACATACATACACACATACACACATACATATGTATGTGTGTATATATCATGAACATGTATGTATGTATGTATGTATGTATGCATGCATCTATGTACGTACGTATGTATGCTTGTATGTATGTATGTATGTATGCATGCATCTATGTACGTACGTATGTATGCATGTATGTATGTATGTATGTACGTACGTACGTATGTATGCATGTATGTATGTATGTATGTATGCATGCATGTATGTATGTATGTATGTATGTATGTATGTATGTATGTATGTAAGAGTGAGTATGTTTGTGTGTGTGTGCGTGTATGCGTGTGAATGTCTGAGAGTGTATGTTACCTTTCGTGTTTGGTTCTTATCACCTTTTCTCCTTGGTGTTGTTCATATTTTTTTCTCACGTTTTACTCCCCTTCTCTTTGAACATAGAATATAGAAAGACGTACCAGAATGCTGTAGAACTTCAACGATCAAGAATGATCAGAATTAGAGAAAGGCAAAGTTTGACATCTAAACGAAACGGGTACTAACACAGCAAACTGAAAAACAGGACTAAGTATTTAAAAAAAAATAATAGAGAAACGTAAAGAGAGGAAGTTCATGTTTTTCACCTAGCACCAGTAGCCAAAGCAGTGTGAATGTAGATAAGAGAATGAGAGAACAAAGACAGGGTGAATGTGTAAGGCAGTTGCCAATCCTGAAATGGTGACAATATAATCTGGTCACAACATGTTTTGGAAATGGAGTTGAAATATTAGTAGTCTGGGTACGTCAGTGAGTGTATACAACGCAAAATGAATAATTTAAATCAAGCTGAAGCGACAGTTCGAGA
>NC_142934.1:75684112-75809112 GCF_046866305.1 Octopus bimaculoides | reverse complement strand
TTATTGCCCACAAGGGGCTAAACATAGAAGGGACAAACAAGGACAGACAAAGGGATTAAGTCGATTACATCGACCCCGAAGAGATGAAAGGCAAAGTCGACCTCGGCGGAATTTGAACTCAGAACGTATAACGTTTCTGCCAGCTCGCTGCCTTAATAATGATAATGATGATAATAATAATAATAATAATAATAATAATAATAATAATAATAATAATAATAATAATAATAATAATCATAATAATAATAAAGCAGAGACTGAAGGATTTTTAATTGCTGCACAAGACTAAAACCTCCCCACCAGAAATTACCAAAAACATATAATGAAAAGAAACATAACAAGTAACTGTAGAATTTGCGGAGACGGACAAGAAACAATAAATCATATTATCTCTGGCTGCCCAGTCCTGGCTAAGAAGGAATATATTCACAGACACGACAGAACTGGGACCTATATACACTGGAAGCTATGCCAACACTATGGAATAACAACAGAAAAAAGATGGTATAAACACACGCCAGAAAAGGTCACAGAAAACGAGAAAGCAACCATACTCTGGGATATGCCAATACACACAGATGGAGAAATTAAAGCAAATAGACCAGATATAGTTGTCAAAGATCATGAAGAAAAAAATTGCTTTCTAATTGATGTATCAATACCAGCAGATGACAACGTCTCTCTAAAAGAAATGGAAAAACTTTCAAAATACAAAGACCTGGAAATAGAGGTAACTCGAATGTGGAATCTAAAAACAGAAACAATTCCTATTATAGTAGGTACCTTAGGTATAATAAAAACATATTCAGACAAATACATAACAAAAACACCAGGACTTACAAATATATATAACATACAGAAAATTGCACTACTGGGCACAGCACACATCCTACGCAAAACACTTTCAATACAGTAACCATAAGAGCATCACAGCAGACCACAGCACATACCCAAGGCGCACAGAGCTGCGCTCGGTAGTGAAGTGAAAGCACGTTATAAAAATAAAACTACTGAACATTAATAATAATAATAATAATAATAATAATAATAATAATAATAATAATAATAGTGATTTCTTTTATTTGCCACCAGGGCGATGGATGATGGAGACAATACAAAGCCAGACATGGTGTGAGGCTTACATATAATGGAATGCTAAAATAAAAAGTATACACAGCAAACATTAGAAGAAGGGGAGTATACATAGTATATGACATTAGAAAAAGAGGGGAAAACAGGATTACTCCAACCACAACTACGGACCAATTCCGAGGATACACCTGTAAAAAGGGTAATATAAAAGAGAAGGGGCTCTATACCCCTTTTATTTACTGACCAGGCTCCTGTGGGAGTTTAATTTGTTATATCTTTCTCTGTTTTTCCATTGTTTACACGAACGTTTTCTTTTCGGACAAAACCCTTTGTAACCTTCGTCCTGTCTTTGTCCTTACATGTTTTTAATTTATATTAGCCCTTGTGGCCAATAAAACCAGAATCAATTATTATTATTACTTATAAAACGGTTTCTACGCAGCCTTTGCAGCCTCTGCACTCCCGTACCCTCTGCATCCCTGCTCCTCTCCCGCACCCCCTGTTCTCGACGCAGTTTTTCCCCCCATATAAATAATGTCTCGAAAACATCACCCTGAATCCTATATGTGAATTTGGGTCTCCAATAAGCTAATTTTATCTTTGAATGCACTGCTGAAACTTGGGTGCGTCCAATATCTTCATGCCTTTGATGCCTTCAAATACAGTCAACTTTTTTTTGCTGCTGACAACTTACTTGTACGCTAGCATTTTTTTAACTGCAGCTGACCACTGTCTAGATCAGTGGTTTTCAACAAGGATCTATATGGACTCTGGAGATCCATATAAGATTTTTGGGGGTCCACTCGAGCAAAATAGTACATTGATGATCCAAGGTGGTATTTTGAAGGTAAGTGAAAAAATTTTGTTTCAGATGTATTTTTTGCAAGAAAGAGTTACGTTTCTTTCTCTAATGTTTTTCATCTACTATAATAATACTCTTGTGTTTTTCTCCGTCACAACATATGAATGAGAAAGTAAGGGGTGATAGAAGAATAAGGAAGGATGGGGTGATGGTAAACTGGTAGTGGGAGCGTTTCAAATCTGTGTGGGTATATGCGTGTGTATGTAAAAGGGGGGGTATGTGAATGTGTATGTGTGTGCGCGCGCGCGCAATGGAAGTGGGATGGTGAACATTCAACGCTGAAAAGAAAAATCAAACAGCGTTTCAATTATGTGTGAGTATATGTGTGTATATGTGTGCATGTACAAGGGAGGTATGTGTATGTTTGTATGGGTGAACCAGCGTTCTTTCAGTAACAAACGATGATCGATGTCACACCTCAAAAGACAACCACTAGATAATATTGACAAGTGTATTAATTTGATTTACCATCCATATTTATATATATAAAATATTACAATTAGCCGTCACTTTTGACGGTACGGGGTCAGCTAGTAGTTTACTTTGTTTCCAGCCATTGGAACATGTTCTCTCTTGCAGATCAACATAAGTGAATGTGTGAAAAGCAAAATAGGAATTTTGAAAGACGAATCTATAAAACTAGTTTCTAAACATTGAATGGCTACAGGGTCCATAGTAATCAAATAGTAATCCATAGATGAAAAAAAAAAAAAAGATTTTGAGAACCAATGATTTTGGTTTCTAAATAATTAAGGTTTCTAAATGTCAAAAGGTTATTTATGCTTGACATTCTGTTTTGCCATTTGATGGTTAATCGTTGTTACTGTTTCACCTCACTGCCATTATAGAGTACAGAGAAGATAAATTCGTTATACACGAACTTTTGTTCATTGAGAGGCGACATTAGTATCAATTTTTAACTGATTTGGTTTCTGGTCTCATGATCTCATCTTCCACAGTATTATACGATTGTATCTTATTTGGTTGGTGCATAATTATTGCGGCTTTTTTTTTTCTTCAATTTTATTCAACAAAAATAATAACAACATGTAACAAAAACATCTTTAAATGATTATTCCAGAGCATCTTCACTATCTACAGTTTCCCATTTGCTTGGCAGACGGTGAGACCGTCATTTAAAGATGTTTTTGTTAAATATTGTTATTGTTTTTGTTGAAAAAAGCCGGCACCAACCCAATAGTTATAAATTTGTATAATCTATTCATCCATTAGGGTGGCGAGCTGGTAGAACCGTGAGCACGCCGGTGAAAATGTTTAGTGACGTCTTTACGTTCTGAGTTCAAATTCCACCGAGGTTGACTTTGCCTTTCATTCTTTTGGAGTTGGTAAAATAAGTATTGGGTTGTCCGGAAAGTTCGTGCCGATTTATAGTAGCTTACCTTTCGACTTATTTGCCATGAAACCACCTCAATTCTGGAAAGAGGGTATTTTCAAGTTAAAGGAAAGATGGAGATGCATTGTGCAACAAAATGGTTCATATTTGGTTGATTAAAAATGTAATGGCAAGTATTTATTGACCTTTTTCTTTCCTTTAAAAATCGGCACGAACTTTCCGGACAATCCAATACCAGTTGAGCACTGGGATCGATGTAATCGACACACCCCTCCCCCAAAATTGCTGGTCTTGTGCTAAAACTTGAAACTCATATATATATATAACATCGATTAAATGGTGTTATATATATATACACACACACACACACACACTTATAGGTTAATTATTGAGCAAGATTTTTAATTGAAGTAATTGGACGGTTCATTGCGTCTGAGTGGTTTCCTCCCGGTTATAAATCTTTGAACACAGACACGTGTGTGTGTGTGTGTGTGTGTGTGTGTGTGTGTGTGTGTGTGTGTGTGTGCGTGCGTGTGTGTGCGTGCGTGCGTGCGTGCGTGTGTGTGTGTGCGTGTGTGTGCGTGTGTGTTTATATATGTATATCTATATGTGAAATACATTGAAATCAATTTTACGTGTGCTACTATAAAAGATATAGATTTGCAAAGAAAGATAACAACTTAATTATGATAGTTCTCTTTTATTTTCTATCACTAGAAGTGTAGATACCTTCCGGTCTAGTGGCACTATAATTCAAAGTAGTTAAACAGCATGTGTCCTTCCAAAGTTTGTGACGTACAGGCTCGAACTAGGTAGGTAGTAATTCATGTATACAAGGACACTAAGTCTCAAATTACAACATCAATAAACGGAATGTTTTCATAAATGTGCTGTAGAAAATACACGCTAGCGTAGCTGTGTGGAAAAAAGTTTGATTACCAACCACTTCCTGGCTCAGTCCCACTGTGTGGCACTTTGGCTTGGACAAGTGTCTATTAGGATCTATTTTAAAACGGGGGCCACATTTTTCATTAATGTTTTACGTAGTGTTTTTGGTACGGAAAGACTTTCAAACTTCGTATACTTATCTATTTTGTGTTATAGAACAGAAAAATATTTTTGTATTCGAATTTATTTCATGTAAAAAATTATCTTATTTCGATAATTTCAACCAATCACTGACAAGTATTCAGTTGTTTATATTTACTCCTTTGGCTGATTAAGCGATGTAAAGCGTATTTAATCTCCATACCTTCGTTTTATTTGCTTTTTTCATTTTAAATTTGCTTTAACCCTAACCCTAACCCTAACCCTAACCTTAACCCTAACTCTAGGGTTAGGGTTAGGGTTAGGGTTAGGGTTAATTGTTTCAGAATCGTTTGTTTATGTAGTCGGCACTTAATGTATATCGGCTGAATGGACGTCAGTGATTGGTTGAAATTACAGAAATACGACAACTTTAACATGGAATAATTTATGGATTTCTTTTTTTTTAAGAAGACTAAGAGAAAAAGATGTTTTATATGACACATTCTACCAGTGTTCCAAGTTTCAAAGTGTTTCGTTAATGAAAAATGTGGCCCCCGTTTTAAAAAAATCCTAAGAAGCTTCTTTCCCAACCACATGGTTCCGGGTTCAGTCCCACTGCGTGACACCTTGGGCAAGTGTCTTCTACTATAGCCTCGGGCAGACCAAAGCCTTGCGAGTGGATTTGGAAGATGGAAACTGAAAATTTATGCATAGTCCCATGGTTTGTCCAAATAAAACCGATGCAAAACGGTGAAAGACTAAAAGGTAATTGCTGCATGAGAGTCGCTACATTATCTCTAACAGGCAAAATAGCAATTCCTAGTAAGCAATCAGTAAGCTAAATAGAAAACACCAACGTAGTGTGTAGTTTGAATTATTAATATCTTTCTTGTTCTCTTTTTATTTGTCTCTGTCATAAAACTGCAATGACTGCAGTATGTCACGTTATATATACCTGTACTAATAAATCTATGAAACAATACGACGTTTAAGTAGGAAGCTCTCTTTATTTATCATGGCGCCGATGACAACAGGTTGGTTGAGCTTCTCTGGTAGTCATATAACCAGGACAATAATAGCATGACAAGCGTTGATAAGGCAAGGTAATAAAAATCTGGACTATCAGCCCTATAACTGCTTATTTGATGTTGCTAGCTGTATAGAGCATATGGTTTGCAGTTGCCACCGGAAATTTAAATTCAAAACAAAGGAATGTAATAATATACTATTACAAAGCATTTTGTCTGCTTCCCTATAAATTATCCTCAATTTTGTCTATGAAAATACTTAAGGTAAAACTATAAGTTAGCTCTGTATTTCACAGTAAATTGTCATGAACACAGTGAACGGAGAAAACCAAACCATGATTTCGATATTCATTCTTTATACGTAAAAAGGACTCAAGCTAATGAATCGAGTGTGCTATGAACGCACATTTGCCTGAAAGATGTTCTCCAGTGACGGAATACAACAGCGTTCAATATATTTACGTCTGAATCTGCTGAGAAAAAAAGAAACGCATTAAGAATGACTGTGTAAGTCATTGTCTATATGTCATGAGAGTAAGGAAGATTGGTTGATTTATGTTCGTTCACGATATTTAAAATTGAAATTGTTGGTACGTCTAGCTTAATATTAGTATAAGAAAATTTATTATTGCTGTAGTGTATATTTTTTACATAATACATCTAAGACGTATTTCATATAATGCATCAAATTATTCAATGAACCTTTCGTGGATCTAGTCTTTCTCATTCGCAAAATTAGCCCCCTTAATTTTGCTCAGACTGCTTTCAATTTTGGTGTATCGCTGCAACTCCGAATTTTGATTATGATCAACCAATTATTTAACTCGTAAATTAAAGAATCTGATGTTATTTTGAATTAAAGTTGGGAAATTTAGGTAATTTTAGCTAATCAACAGACAACGTGGCATTAGCAGCTTGTTGCCATGACAACCGCACGCTGTGTTGTGGATCACTATTGTCTGTGCCGCTGCTGTCTATGTTGATTTTTCCACACTTGATTCTTCACACCACGATATTCTTTTCACCCACGTGTTTTGTTTTAATTTTTCTGTTAGTATATTACATATTTTTCTGTGCTTCTGTGTGTTATTATTTTTACATATTTTTCATTTCATATATTTTGGGGGCTCATTGACTCAGATAGCTGGATTTATGATTTCACTAGGTTAATTCTATTCATAAAAAATTTAATTAGGAGTATTTCTTAAACCGTTAGCTTCACATTTCAACAGCTTAACTGAAATTTAGCTCACATAACAGGAACTGAGAGGGATATCGTGGAACAGAGAAACTGTGGGTGATACAGATAGTTTCACATTATTTTTGAATTCTGCATGCAAAAACATATAAGATACAGGTATTCTTTTCCTTGGGACAAATTCTTTGTTGACCGGTGTTATTCTTAGCGTAGTTTACAAATCCAAGCATGAAAACGTTACTCAACATGAGCGCGCTTGCACTTATATATTAATGATGTACACAAATACATGACAGGTATACATAATACTGAAGTACGCATAAAGTAAACACATGCGGTCAAAAATATTAATATAACAATTTTTTTTGAATGATAAAAAAATACAATCAATGATGAGACAAAAGAAACAGTAAGATGATACGTGTTGATTTTTATTAGGTATTTCTGTTTATTTAGAAACCTACAATGAACAGGTCAGACGCTAAACTATAAATTTTACAGGGTACAACCTTAAAGTTGACACCGCTCCGCTAAACGCAGAAAATTTCTGTCTCGCTATTAGCTAAAAAATTACCCAGTTTTTTTCCGATTTTAAACCTCGGTAACTTTTTTCTCCAAGTTTTTTCTCCTTCAAAGCAATAAGACTGGAAGGCTACATTATTATAGCCGATTTTCAGATTTTTTACTTCCTTTTAAAAAATGCATATTTTGCGAATGAAAAATAACTAGAACCCCTTTCGTTTTTTTAAGACGTAGGGTGTCGTTTTAGAGGTTTGATTGTTACTTCTTGCAGGTTAAGTTTTTGCGCGACAAATGATTTCACCTTCTGCTTCCCATGACCTGATGGCATGTATAAGGAATAATCGGGATTATTTGAACGTCTCAACTTGGAGTTAAAATTATGTAGAAGTGGGAGCTAAGAAATGTACAATTGTATCTTCGACTAAGGAAAAGTCGAATAGAGAGAATAACTAAACTAAGAAGGATAACTTACACTTGAATAGGCGTATTATGTGGTGTCTATACAAAAACAATCAGATAATAAATAAAAGAAATTATAAACTGGCAAACAATTAAATAGCTTATTCATTGCTAATTGAATCTGCCATTGGAATTCTGTAAAAGTATAAAACAAGGTTTATAGCAGCTTAGAAGCTAAAGCGTGTTAAACTACCTCATTATTTAATATCTTTCATCATAGGTCTACTGCGACTCCATTTTAACAGCCAACATTTTAGTTCAATGTTGTTAGCCGTTCACTCCATCACTCCCTCATCTGCTAGCCTGTCCCAGCCGCTACCTTTCCCCATTTGAATTCGGTAGCCGACACTGTTCGTCCGATATTTAAAATTTGGTTATCTTCTTTCTGGTAATATCAATCCACTGACTGTATGAGTCATTTATGCTATACATGTCTTTACTTGTAACAGATCAAATAACACTTACATTACAAGTGTTATCTGAAGCCGAGTTTACCTATCTACTCTTGAAGCCAACATAATTTCACCTCTGACATTTATAGTAAGGTACATCCTTACTCCGGTGACTAGCTTCCTTCAGGGGTCTACCCCAGTCAAAGCTTATCAACTGTATTCCCGAAGGGAGGGTCTCTGCAAACTTTTATATAGAGAGAGATAACAGATTTTCTTCTTGTTCTACTTGTCAACTCTTCGTATAATCACTAAAGAAACTTATTCGTTTACTTCTCTAAAACGACAAAATGAATAGTTTAAACCTCACAAAGTATTTCTTGTTTCAAGTCGAAGGTAAATTCAAAAGCTATGGCTACAAACGTCAATCGGCATCCAAATCTCAAGAAGGCGACGGCGGAAACTTCAAAAGGAAATTCGTCGCCGAAGTAAGAATGCCCCTCACGATAAATGTCAGAGGTGAAATGACGTTGGTTTCATGAGCAGTTTGGTGAACTGTTGTCGGCTTCAGATAATATTTGTGACGAAAGTGATATTTGATCTTTTTCAAGTAAAAACATGTACGAATACAAAGTATGCATGCAGGCACTTTATTAACATTGCCAGGAAACGAAAGAAGATAATCGACTGAATTTTCAAAAAAAGTGGGACGGTCAGTGTCGGCTACCAAATCCAAATGCTTCCATTTGGATGGATGGATGGTGGCTGTTGAGACACGAAATGGAAAGAAGGTGGCGGTTAACACCAAATTCAGCAATTGTGACATCGAAGGGGGAAGTCCGTCTTTTTTCTCTCTGTTTTTCGATGCTAAGTCCATCGAACAACTGAGAAGAAACGTTCTTCCACACCTCTAGATGATTATTTGCACGGACCCAAACCAACGGGTTACTTAAAACCAGTACTTTTTTTTTATCCCAGAATATGTCAAAAAGACTATTACATTATTTACGGGGGTCTAGTCTCGGAATTTATAGTCTTCACTCCCAACATTTTCAAAAAATGACATCTTTCTGATGGCCGAGAATGTTGACTTCGAGATTTTGGAATTCTTACACAGTTCATGATGACCTTTTCTTCCTAGAGTACCCCACCGCTCTACATACGCTTCTTGTTCTCTGGCGTTTACCTATTCGATCTCTTCCAGCCTAGCGGTCTAGCAACACGCTAGAATGTGGCCACACGAGGTAGCCCTGAGTTTGCCATCCCTGGGCCCCACAGTCTATACAGCAGGCCCAAAAGTGCCGCCTCCATAAAAATGTCACTCGGGTGATGGAAACGCCTCCAAACCCAGAAGTGACGCCTCCACAAAAGTGCCACTCGGGTGACAGACCGCCTCCTTCCGCCCTCACCTTCACTCATAGTTATGCAACTGTCTCTGCCCCATATCAGTTAAGTGTACTTTGAGATATCCTTCGTTGAAAGTGTATTTGTCATCAGTCTCCAACCACATCTCTTCGGAATCCGCACTTGTTAAACTCGAGGTTTGTACTAAACTGAAATGTGAAACAGTTGTCCTTGCTGCGAGGTCATTCGCGAGCAATTTGTTCTGAGTCTCCCCGGCCTAAAATCACGTTGAATTCACTTAGACGCGATGTCATCCACAGTTTTGTGATAAGGTGCTCTCACCCTTTCAACTTATTATTTCTTTTTAATAAACCAGAACAATTTTTATATAAATAAGTGAATTATTTTATGCAATTGAAGTATTTAAAGTATCACATTCACCATCCCACGCACGATAGGGTGCTGAAAAGTGTCGCGAAAGGCCTGGTTGGAAGTCCAAACTTCCGAGTTCTTTTACATGGCTTAAAAAAACTGAAGGACCGCTGCAATAAGTGTGTGAACCTGAGAGAGAAATATGTTGAATAAAATCATAATTAGCTGCTCCTCCTGTGTTTTCTATCACCCAAAGCCAGGAACCTTTCAGCACCCCCTCGTATACTCACGTATTCAAATATTTGTTATACATGCGGTTTGAAGGCACGTAAATAAAGTCGTTCTTACCTCGACTTACAATCGGGTACCGCCGACAGATTGTTCAATTGCTAACACGTGTTGTCACGACCTCTCTTCACGTCTCCGCATCGCAGACAGCATGAACAAGAGAGGGAAACTTCTTCTCACTCGCTGACGTGACGTCATCTCTCCCCCTTCCGGTCTTCTTTCCACCACACGTCCCCTGATCTAAAGATCACTGCTCTCCTGTTCTGTCTCGGAATCGTCCATCCACCTGGGGTGGGGAGACTTTTCCTTTGAGATCTCCGTAGGGCTACGGGACTGCCTTCCTTCTCCTCTTCGTCACGTCCTGGAATATCCTTCGAATATCCAGGACGTGACTCGACATTCCATCCACTGATACATTATTCGGATTACTGATCGCTGTCACCCTTCCTTTTTCTCACTGCATTGTGCATCGAGCGCTCGGGGGCTTCGCCCACACTTCGTCTCCAGCCTGCACAGATGTAATTCCTTCCACCTCTAGCTGCTGTGAAACACAAACCTACCCACTTTGTCTCTTTCGAACCTGAGCCTCAGCGCCGTACCTCCTTCTATAGCCTCTGATGGTTTTGTTGTCAGCCCGAACCTCCTAAGATAGTCCGCGATTTCCTCTGCCGATGCCACATTCTCATCTACCGAGATATTGTCGATATATGAACTCAGGCTGAAACCCAGTCGAGACAATAGTACGTTCTGCCCCTGTAGTTCACTAGTTGGTACTTCCACAACTTCTCTGATACATGGAGCTGCAGATAGGCTGATTTGAGGTCGATGATCGTAGTCGCCCTCCTCCATTCGTCTCCACTCACGAAGGGTTTCTCCACACACGTCTGGTGCCTCACCACCCATATAATAGAACACATATTCGTTCCGTTCCCTGAAGTCTAGCACCGGTAGAACCTTATTCTTTGTCGGCTGAAACACAGCCATCAACGGCAGCACACCACCCATCGTCTCCTCACTCCCTGACATCAAGATGCCCTCCTCTATCCACCTGTTCACCTCTGTCTCGAACTCAAACTTGGCTTCTCCTTTCAGGCTGTGCTCGTTGCAGCTCACCTTATTTCTCAGTACGGGAGGTTCTCCTTTCAAGAAGTGCTCTACCGTCCATCTTTCGCCGTCAAACTCAGCACGGAAGTCGTCGTCTTCAACTGTGACGATGGAAGACCCTCTCTGTGCCAGTAATCCGTCACTCCTAGGGAAACGTTTCTTTTCACTCGCCGACATGACGTAATCTCTCCCCCTTCCGGTCTTTCTTCAACCACAAATGTGTCAGGTAAAAAAAATATGGAAACATCGATATAAGTATGGTCATTCTTACCTTCACACGCAGCCTACCTAAGATAGTGAACTACCAACGACGATTTTTAATGACGAAACCCGCTAAAAAGGATTCAGAATAAGAGACCAGCTGATAAAGTGAGACAGAGTGTCGAGGAGGGCAAAGAAAATACAGTAGGAGAAACAACATTAAGAAGAAAGTGGGATAAGGTAAAAGTACAGTGCTTACAAATGAGGTAGAAAAGTGTGTGTGTGTGTGTGTGTGTGCGCGTACATGTTCAGGGTAGAGAAAACTCAGAGGAGATCCGATGTTGATGGACTGACAAAAGTTAGGGAGAGAAGGCTAAGAGTGGGGGAGAAAGAGAAAGCTTTTTTTTTTTTTTTAATGAACAAACGATGAAGGGATAGTAGAAACAGACGATGAGTAACAGAGTAAATGTTAGACATATGGAGAGTGTGTGTAAGTATGTGTGCGTGTGTGTGTATATGTGTGAGTGAGTGTGCGCGTGTGCGAGAGAGAAAGAGAATGAGAAAGAGCGAACGAGTGAGAGAGAGAGAGAGAGAGAGAGAGAGAGAAGAGAAAAGGAGAGACAGATTTCGCAATGGCTAGGGGTTTTATATAAAACAAAAAAGAAATAGGATATATATAACAGTAAAGAATCAGAGAGAGCGAGAGAGCAGGGGGAAGAGTGAATGTGTATGTGTACATTGTAACTGTGTGTGTGTGTGTGTGTGTGTGAGAGATAGCGAGAGGGACAGCTAGATAGAGAGAAAACGAGAGAGGAGACTTAAAAAAATACGAATGATCAGGATATATGACGGGTAAAAATACACGCGCGAGCGCGCACACACAGACACACAGAATCAGCGAGAGAGGGAGAGAAGTGAGTGAGAAAGTAGACATTGAAAAGAAAGAGAAAAAAAAGTAGCGATGTAATCAGACCAAAGGAGAGGAAATGACTTTGGAAACTTGCTCAGACAACTAATACTCAGAACACTTTGCTTTATGTATGCTGTTACTATACAGTTTAAAGCCATCTGACTTGATATCGACGATGGTTATAACATTTCAATAAATAAACAGTTTGTCAGCCGTCGTATCTAAGAGCAACAGTTGCTAACATCGCTGGAAGTGACGTAGAGAACGTAAGATACTTCTTAACCAATTCATATCACGCGTTGCTATTTTCAAGTGGGGTGTGGGGAAGAAAATGTGAATTGTTGCATTTTGTGAATAGTTGCATTTTGTAATTTCGTGTCATTGAACTCTTTATCACAATATACTGTTCAAATATGAATTAGGAGCAACGCTAGTGTCGCAAACATTATCGATCACACACACTCAATACATGTGCCCTACTTGTTTGCCGGTAGGCTGCGTCTTTGCGCGGTGGGGATGACTCCCTGAAAGCTCCGGGTGTTAAAATACCTAAAAGTCATGAAGAAGCGAGACAACTCGCCTTAAATCCCATTCAGGATCGATGAACATCGATGCTTCACCATTTTTGTGGATTATCAACACGTTCCTGAACCGAATTGAAGGCGAACTGAATCGCCAGTCGATGACTACATATAGATAGTATAACTAGCTCCTAGTATGCATTGACAATGCATGCGTAAGGATAAATTCAAATATTAATTAGAAACAGCGCTAGCATTGTAAACATTGTCGACCACACATACTCAGTCTACTAGCGTTGCTTGTTTGCCGGTAAGCTGCGAGTAGCGTGATGGGGATGATTCCCTCATACCGCGCTATATCGTACCCTGCCGGCAAACAAAGAAAGCGCGTTCATTGAATATGTGGTCGATATTAATGACACCCAAAAATATAAGATGCAGTCAAACTTCAGTAACATGTATTCTGAGGAAAAGTTTTGGGTTCATTAAAGCTTATGGAGAAACACAACTACGCATTTTTTTGATATTTTTGAGACGTTTTGGGGGGCATAAGTGCGTCTTATATGCCATCAAATACAGTAACGAAACAGTTGACAATTTTGCAGCTCTACGCTGCTTGTTGCTTTCAACGCAAAATTGGTTCTATTATGTACTGATAAACATTACTAAATATTGCATTCTAATTAATGCAGCACACTTCCATTTCCTCTCCCTATTATTTTTGTGTAACATTGAATTCTTACACCGTCATAAGGCCAAAAGTCCTCTTAAATCGACACAATACGATATTACTGTATTTTATCGACTCCAACTTGATGACAAGCAATGTAAATCCGAGCGTCATTTAAATACAGAACGTAAAGAGATACAGTTAGAATGGGGATTTGGAATCCAGACAGGTACCTTATTAGCACTCTGATATAATCAAGATCTGGCTAACCACATTGAATGATAAGGAACACACAGAATTGTTTAAGATAAGCATTTACACGGTTCTTCAGTCGATAGGTAAATCCTCAATTTACTTCATTGAATTTTATACAGCAAACATAAAAAAGTATAAAGAATATGAATGAATTCTGGCCTAAATAAGGTATTTTTTCCCCTACTACTAAGCAGAAAAACTAAGTATACTAAGTATAAGCGCAGGCCTGGCTGTGTGGTAAGTAGCTTGCTTCGCAACCACATGGTTCCGAGGTCAGTCCCACTGCGTGGTACCTTGGGCAAGTATCTTCTACTATAGTCTTGGCCCGACCAAAACTTTGTGAATGGATTTGGTAGACGGAAACTGAAAGAAGCCTGTCATATATATATATATATATATATATATATATATATATATATATATATATATATATTTAAGAATTTAAGGATTGGAGAAAACGCATGTTATAATTGCATACTTTATTCCTACATATGTTTCAAAGGATTACAACTTGTGTGATCCATAGGGATCTTTGATATTAAAATTGTAACCTTCTCATCAGGGAAAGCATGGGAATCATCTTAAACGTAAGACATTATGACCGATTATGAAAACAATAGATGGATAAGGTTATGACTTGATTCATTTGAAAAAAACCGGGTTTTTTTCAAATGAATCAAGTCATAACCTTATCCATCTATTGTTTTCATAATCGGTCATAATGTCTTACGTTTAAGATGATTCCCATGCTTTCCCTGATGAGAAGGTTACAATTTTAATATCAAAGATCCCTATGGATCACACAGGTTGTAATCCTTTGAAACATATGTAGGAATAAAGTATGCAATTATAACATGCGTTTTCTCCAATCCTTAAATTCTTAAATATACTCAAATACCCAAAATTTCAAGGAGTTCCTGCCTTAAAAACAGGAACTAAACCACAGTTATTTTGTGTTCTTTGCTACATTGGTTTCTATTAACCCATTTATTCTATCAGAAGAATTTTTATTCATTAAGATAGAAGAAATACACATAATTATATATATATATATATATATATATATATATATATATATATATATATATATATATATATATATATATATATATTGTGTGTGTGTGTGTGTGTGTGTGTTTGTCCCTCACCTACACCACCGCTTGACAACCGGTGTTGGTGTGTTTATGTCTCCGTAACTTAGCAGTTCAGCAAAAGCGAACAATAGAATAAGCATCAGGCTTTAAAAAAAGTACTAGATCGAAACATTTGATTATAAATTCTTCAGGGCGGTGCCTCAGCATTGCCGCAGTCTAATGACAGACAATAATTAGAAGATAAAAGATACTAAGCATATGAAATCATCTATTCCCTTAAATTCTAAAAGTTTAAAATACACCAAAACTATGACCATATTGTATTTCAAAGCAGTCTTTACTATCATGTGCATTAAGACTATGATCTTTCACCTACAATATACTTTAAGAAGGACTATCAAACACTGGATTTCTCTAGTTCGCTTCAGCTACTCGTATAGATAAAACTTTGAACAAAGCTACATAGAAATGTCTACTGTGGATGAATGTACTGCAACTGAACCAACAAAATGCACATAAATGCAAATAAATTTTTATTTTCATATATAACATATAAACGTGTGCATCTTTTAGAACATTGTCTTTCTATAAGACTTTGTTGGCAAATTTTAGAATTAACAGAAACATTAATTTACATCAAAGAAAATTACCGGAGAACTTTCATCTAATTCTTCCAAATCTTTCTGCTAAAACTGTATTGAGATCGTTTGTGGGGAATCTTTTTTTTTTTTTTTTTTTTTATCACCGTAACTTGTCGTACATCACAAGACTTAACGAAACCTACTAAAGCAAGCCAGCACGTTCGCAGCCTTACCGCGGGCGATGGCGAGGCTAAGGCGTTGGGAAAGCCAAGCGCCCTCACAGGCATCACCTGACACCTCGGTGAGGCGAACTGCCGAAGTTGACCAGAACTTCACGGTTAGTGGTCCAGTCCCTCTGAACGTCTCAAACGCCACAGGTTGGAAGAGGTAGTTTGCTGTCAGATCCCGATACTTCAGGGTTTTCTTCCGTTCGGCTACGGAAGCAGTGACCTTCCCACTAACTGCAGCATACAGGATGTGGGAGGGAGCAAAGGAGTCGCAGACTATGGAATCCCAAATGAGACACCTACCTCTAACCCAGAGACAGAGGGTAAGACCATCTGGTCTCTTTCCATCACTTCTGGATAACCCCGACGGCTCCAGAACTGAGGGGATATTAATCCGAGCCAGGACCAACTTAATGATTAGCGAAGCGACCAGTATTTAGGAGGCAAGACAGACCGTGAAGACCTGTGGGGTTGAGGGTCCTACCACAGCCGCATCTCAGTCCCCAACAAACGTCAGCTCCCACTCTGAGTGCGAGTAGACCTCCAATGCTGGCCACATTTAGAGCTGTTAGCGCTAAGACTTCTGCGACCAAGTTCTTCGATCATCGTCCTCGCAGTGACAAGTACCTTGTCAGGAGGGCCTTCCAAACAAGCATCATCGAGGTACCAGACATTTAGGTCTAGGTCGGCTACCATCTAGGTAACATCATCAATACCCAATGCGAATAGGGATCACCTTGTTGAACTCCAGAGGCAGATGGGATGAGGTGGTCACCAAACGAGGAGGGCTCCCGATAGGCTTGCCAGGCAAAGTGATAAAATGGTGGGGAATTCGCCCTTACAGCACGGAGCATGACGTTAAAAGCATTCTTAAGGTCAAGTTTGAAGATGACCTTTGGAGACTCAGAGGACAAGTTAGTGAAAGCTCTGGTGACATGAACAGCAGCTTCACAACCTAGCTTACTACCCACTCCTAGCTGAAGAAGGGAAAATTCCTCGGTGAGGCAGTTAGAAACTGAGGACAGGCACACTTTAGCTGTGAGCCGTCGCAGAGTACAACCAACTGCTATGGGGTGGAGGTTACCGTTGGGCTTGGTGAGACTAAATAGTTTGACCCCAAAGAACGGGACGAATATAGGCAAGGACACACTCGGACGAGAATAAGTTTATGAATTGCGTTAGGTTCTCAAAGAGTTCGAGCCCGGCATCACCGGCTAACAGGGAGATACCATCCTTGAGATGCTGAGGCCGTAAGCCATCGAACCCAGTGCTAGAACCCGCTGAAAAAGAGGCAGTTGCCTTTCTGCCATTGTCAGGGGTGGAGATGGGTTGTAGAAAACTTGGTGGGTCGGGCCAGTATAGGTGATCATCTGGAGGGGCCGGAAGATGTTTCGCCTTCAGTTGGTTGAGGGAGTGTGTGATACACGGGATGAGGAAGGACAAAGAGGAAAGAAGGCGAACAGCCCCTTTAATGTCAAATTCGCTGTATTTGACATTAACAGCCTTCTTTTTTAAGTTAGGTGGCCGATCATTGTTCGGAGTTGAGCTGATGATTCACCTGAGATGAACAGTGGTTGGGGTAGATTCGGACAGCTCAAACTGCCGTTTCAGGGAAGAAGTGAGGGATCTACTATTCCCATTCGTTACGCGGAGGGAGAGCAAAGGGCAGTTTCTGCCACTCCGAGGTGTTGTTGGATTGGCAAACGTTCTTCAGCAATTTCGAGAGATCCGATTGACGAGGTTCAGCTTGGACAAACCTTGGATGGCGGCGACAAAATCTTCAACAGGGATCTGGACTTCAGAGCAAGGTTCTGTCCTGCTTAGGCTGTCAGAGCTGAAGTGACATTGGTTGCATGTCCAACTAGAAAAAACGTTCGCTACATCAAAAGACATCAGTGCACTTATACAGTAGAAACACATGTTGGATTGGAATCTTACACGAATTTGATGAGAAGAAAGATGTATCATTCCCCATTCTTCTCCTTCATCTCTTGTGTATATAAATGTGTGTGTATATGTGTGCATACGTGTGTGTGTGTGTGTGCGTGCGTGCGCGCGCGTTTGTGTGTACAATATAGATAATAGATACATACATATATATACATACATATTATTTATATACATAGCAAGTGGTTGTAGATAAGGATTGCGTTCTGGAACTTATCTCAAACGCATTAAATCAAGCTAATTACCTACATTTCAGCAGTATACATGGCAAAAACTGCTGATAAGTCTCACCCCCCCCCCCACACACACACACATACGTCCGAGTTTTCATAAGTCAGAAAAGAACAGAAAAGAAAGAGAACCAAGATTGATACCCTTCGCCTCAGAAGACAAGGGAGTTTGGGGGTTGATTGGATGTGTTTTGTTGTAATTCTCCATGTAATTGATATTTCACATGACAAGAATAGACAAACAAACAAATAATTACATAATTAAATAAGTAAATAAATAGAAATAAAACATCTCATAAATCTTAATTCGTAACAGAGATTCCTTGAAAGCGGCAGGAAGACAGGAGAAGGTTAAATAAGTAGGCGATATCTTTAAAAAAAAGACGTGGAGTGAAGGATAAATGGAAGCAGAATAAAAAAAAAAGAGAGAGAGAGAGAGAGAGAGAGAGAGAGAGAGAGAGAGAGAGAGAGAGAGAGAGAGAGAGAGAGAGCGAGAGAGAGAAACAGACAGACAGACAGAGAGAAGCGAGGCTGGGGTAAAATAATTCGTTAAAATGTTTATTTTTGGGTTATGACATAATCTTATGTATTGTCTGTCTTTTATTTTTTACTCGTTTCAGTCATTAGACAGCGGCCATGCTGGGGTACCGCCTTGAAGAATTCTTAGTCGAACGAATCGACCTCCAGTGCATAATTTTTTTTAACGCCTGGTACTTATTCTATCGATATCTTTTGCCGACCACTAAGTTATAGACACGTAAACACACCAACATCAATTATCAAGCAATGGTACACACACACACATAAACACACGCACACAAACACATACACGCACACAAACACACATATACATACACATATATATATATGCGGGTTTCTTTCAATTTCCGTCCACCAAATCCACTCACAAGGCTTTGGTTGGCTCGAGGCTTTAGTAGAAAATACATGCCTAAAGTGCCGTGGAGTGGGACTGAACCTGGAACTATGTGTTGGGGAAGCAAACTTCTCACCACATAGCCACGCCCTGATCCAGCAAACCTATGATCAAAGGTAATATGGCCATCACTACTAATCATAGTATTTCAGATATGTATCTAGGTTGCTGTTGGAGGGCTTGAAATTCACATGGAGCTGTTGGAAATATCGCACTCCCATTCTCGTCGGATTTGCTTAAGCAAAGAACAACATTCCTTTTCTCTGATTGTGGAAAGGTTCAAACCATGTGACTTTTCCATAATCTTGCTTCTTTCCCATTAAGGGATTCTCTTTGGTTAGATGTTTTAAGAACTAGCTTAAAAATGCATTATGATGCGTAAAAAAGAAAGGAAAGCTTGAATCTCTTCTGTTTGGCTGCACCTGTGGAAATTTTAAAGTTTACTGAAAATTTCAAAATTTGGTGTATCGATGTAATTTTCCATGCTGAATCTCGAGAGCTAATTCACTTTTTCCAGATTTTTTTTTAAGTTACAGAGGTTTAAATTTTGATATAATTTTTACACAGTCAGAAAACAGGATTTGGAAACTGTCATTTTGTGCGTGACTGCTCGTGTTGTCAACTGTAAACAAATGAAATATTGTCGTAATTCTACTTTACTCACACCACATAAGCCCTCGTAACTTTTTTTTACATTTTGGACTTTTCTGATAATTTTTGCAAATTTGTATTCTACACACAGAAATTCATACGATTATGAAAAAAAAAAACTGGTGCGTGATTTAAGGCCTCTTTAGCTATTATTTTTAGTACATCTCACGACCACTTCATACCTCAAGTGTTTTAAGCATTCAATAAGCGAAAATGCTTGGCTTGTTACACTGGAAACCTGCACCTATATGTCTATGGCTTTTGATTGGCTAAAATTACCCAAAATTTGCAAACTTTAAGAGCTATTAACTCTTTATTTATTGATTTATAGCGAAAATGAATTTCATGTCAATGATTACAATACAAAACTTCACCAATGCACCAAATAAGAAATCAATTTGAGCAAAAATTGAAGAAATTGAAAAGTGGAAGCCAAACAGAAAAGATCGGAAAGCCTTGGTGAAACATTGAAAAAATTCTGTCCAACCCATATCAACATGGCGATGTGAACATTGAAACGATGACGACAATGACGAGAATAACAAACCAACACTTCTGCATGGAAAAAAAAGGGAGTCTCTAAGTAATCGCTCAAACTGCTAAAAATAGTAAAATCACTCTCAAATCACCCTTCGCTGTCTTAAGAACAGGAAAGGCACATAATGGATAATGTGCAACTAGGAATTCTTGTAAAAAAATGAGATTATTTTGATTGCAATCAGTATAGACTTGTGCCTAAACAACAAAGTTATAAAATATATTAAAAAATAGCGTAGTTTCAGTAAAAAAGAAAAGATCGGGTATATTTGAGTATGAAATAAATTATACAAACGACTTTTAGAGAAATTGTATAGAGATATAGAAAGATTACAAATACATGACTTTGAAAATATTATGTTTCCTGGTCATCTGTCACAATAATGCTTAGTCTCTCTCTCTCTCTCTCTCTCTCTCTCTCATGCTATGTTCTTAAGTTATCGGACACCATACATTCTTACACTCTCTTTCCCTCGTGCTGTATCTTCTGCACTCATCTGTCATCAAATACTTTCCTACCGTATTTTATGCTGTCGTCTGTCACCAAATATGTTCCTAATCTCTTTCTATTTTCTTTGTTACTGTATTCTCCTCAGTAGTTTGTCATCAGATATTTTCTTACTATATATTATCCTGTCGTCTGTCACCACATTTGTCACCATATTCTCAATCACTCTATCACTTTCTCTTCTTTCAGAAATCCTTAATGCTTTTGCTTCAAACCTTGCTCCATTTTCTTCTTGTCTTTCATTTTGATTTCTTTCAGTTTTTCTTATTCGAGTCGTGCTTCCGTTTCTTCTTGTTCCTCGTTGTTATGCAACTTTTCTTTTCTTATTTTGTTTTTTCTGCAATTCACCTCGAATATAGATTTCTTTCGATGATCTTCGCCTTCCCTTCAGTATTTCCAAGTCTGGAAATGTTTTTGTCTTGCAGTTAGATGATGTATATTTGACGTTGTCACGTCTCTTCCTCATTCTTAAACTCATACCCTCACACTCTTTCATTATTCTTTTCTACTCTTGGCACAAAGCCCGAAGCTTTTGGGGGAGGGGGCCAGTCGATTAAATCGGCTCCAGTACGCAACAGGTATTTAATTTATCGACACCGAAAGGATAAAAGGCAAAGTCGACCTCGACGGAATTTGAACTCAGAGCGTAAAGACGAAATACCGCTAAGCATTTCGCCCAGCATGCTAACGTCTCTGCCAGCTCGCCGCCTTACACTCTTTCATTATTATTACAAATTCATTCACACATCATTATTTTACTCTTCCTCTTTCTATAAAGAGTTCCTTCCCCTTTTTCTTAATAAACGCCTGTTTCTACCACTTTTCACTTTTTTTCCAATGACTTTCCCAACATTGGGCAATATCTTCCCACTCCACCCTTCGGTATCATACAAGAAGTACGATTTTATGGCAGTCATAACTTAGTTATTTATTTTGAAATTAATATTGGTTTCAAATTTTGGCACAAGGTCAGCAATTTCTAAGGCGGGGTAGATCTATTATATCAAACCTAGTGTTCAACTTGTACTTATTTTATCGACCTCGACAGGATTTTGAGATAAATATTATAAAAAAAAATATTAGAAAACTTTTAGAGATGAAAATGTTTAATGAAGGAAAAAAAAAACGAAAATGAATTAACAAAGTAATGAAATTTTGCGATGCACAGGAAATATTAACTCAAACCCTAAATCTAACCTCATGGCTGTATCCATCAGTTTCTATGGGAACATATTTTTTATCTCTTGTTTCAGTCATTAGACTGCGGCCATGCTGTGGCACCGCCTTGAAATATTTTTAATCGAATTAATCGACTCCAGTACTTACTTTCTGCTAAGCCTAGTACTTGCTATATCGATCTCTTTTTGCCGAACCGCTAAGTCACGGAAACGTAAATACATCGACATCGGTTGTCAAGCAGTGGTTGGAAACAAACACAGACACAAAGACACACATATACACACACGCGCGCACACACAGAGATAGACAGATAGATAGAGAGAGAGAGAGAGAGGGGGGGGGGGAGATACGACGGATTTCTTTCAGTTTCCATCTACCAAATCCACTCACAAGGCTTTGGTCGGCCTAAGGCTATAGAAGAAAATATTTGCCCAAGACGCAATGGGACTGAACCACACAGCTACACTTGCGCCTATATAATTAAATTACTAATTGCCGAAATATCGAGAAAAGACCAATCTTATTGGCTAAAATCACAAAAACTGTTTCCCAAATATAGTTAAAGTTTGCATCATTAGCATGAAAAAGTACATCTGTGCTGCAGCCTATAAATACATTAAGAGTCAGATTGAATCTTGCTTGCTTGCAATGTTACAAAGCCAAACTGGCGCATAATGGGAAAATACTATGAACTAAGTTACCCTGAAATGTTAATACCAACAGAATGAAACAAGTTTCGCGTAAATCAGACAAGTGGTTTTTAAGTTAGAGGTGCATAATGGGGGAAATATTCCGAAAATAATCTTAATCTGAAAGGAAGAAACTCTTATCTTTCAATTAGGCACAATGACTTAACAATGAAAAAAATACAAGTTGTTTTTTTACAGTAAATTTTTCTATTTTCGCTTTTATTAAGCACAATATCTTAAACATTTAGGAATATTTTTAAGTGAATGTGATTTTAAACATGTAAGTTGTTCGTACAGTAAGTATTTATATTTTAGCTTTCTTTCAACAATATTTTTATGTTTTTTAAAATTACTTTCAAGCGAATATCATTACAAAAAAAAATTTTTTTGGCATATTTAAAAAGTATTTTAAAGTGAAAATGACTTTAAAAATACGGTAAATATTTCGTAAAAGACCAATTCGTAACCTCGGTGTGAATTAGTTTTTTTCCATAGGGTTTTTTCGAGTGCATTCAACGTATCTCACCTCCAAAGATTTGGCTGCTATTTCTAGCACGCTCTGCTACCATGTAACAGCTATTTGCGATAAAGGACCCAAAATACCTGTTATGTGGTAGCATAACGTGCAAGAAATAACAGCCAAATCTTTCCTTTTTTTTGGGAAAGGAACCGTTTACGCGTGATTTCGATGTCACATTCGTTGAAAGCATTCGAAATAACCTCGAAAAGAAAAAATAAACCCCCACGAAACAAAACTCCGTTGCTGGGAAACTCAGAGTTTCCCGGTGACGCAACGGGTCACGGATAGTTTTTAATAAAATCGGGCATTGTGTATCAATCAAGTCGAAGAGATCATTAATTTCTTTCATAAGTATAAGAACTGAAATCTCTAGGATAACTGTGACCTATTCGCTAAATATTTTTAATAATAAATGTTTGTGCACTTTTTTTTTTCTGTCACACAGGTGAAAGCATGTGTGTGTGGCTAAGAAGCTCGCTTTCAAGACTACGTGGTTTCGGGTTAAATCTCGCTCTGCATCACCTTGGATACATGTCTTCTACTTTATATAGACCTAGGCTGACCAGTAATACCTTGTAAATAAATTTGATAGACAAAAAACTGTGCGAAGGCCCGCCATATGTATGTATGTATGTATGTCATTATTCAGTTTTATTTCAAGATTTCTTGCCAACAGAGAAAGAGCCGGTTTCTAACCTAAATCCAAGGCTCCTTCATTGGAATTTCAACATCAACAAAGTATTTTTGAATATATGTATGTATGTATGTATGCATGTATGCATGTATGTATGTATGCATGTATGCATGCATGTATGTATGTATGTATGTATGTATGTATGTATGTATGTCTCTTCTATTATTTAATTATTATAAATCTTCCACTGAGGAGGGAGCCGGTTTCCAACAAAGATACAAGGCTCCATCTTCGGGATATAGTTAACACAGACAAATTCACATTTAGAACTTGAGAAAAGTCTTGCATATTTTTACTATTTCACTCACAGATTGCACTTGTAATGTATGTATGTATGTATGTATGTATGTGTGCAGATTTGTGTTTTGTTTAATGTATGTATTCTCATGCATATAGTTGCATGTCTAGACATGCTCATATATACTTAAATGATAAACTTCTGGAAAGTTTTACAAATTTTTTCAGTTCCAGCGATGGCTTGAATCTGCTGTCTTCGAATCAGCTTTCTCCTTTCTGGTTCTGAGAAATCTAATTTCTCTAGATTTGGTATTTAGGTAGTGTGTTACATATCCAGTGCCCCAATATGTATGTATGTATGTATGTATGTATGTATGTATGTATGTATGTATGTATGTGTGTATGTATATATGTATGTATATATGTATGTATATATGTATGTATGTATGTATGTATGTATGTGTGTATGTATGTATGTATGTGTGTATGCAAGTATATATGCCTGTGTGTATGCATGTTTGTCTATGTATGTATGTGTGTATGTGTGTTTTTGTGTTTGTGTTAGCACACACCCCACATACCGCTTGACAGCCGGTGTTGGCTTGTTTACGTCCATGTAACTTAGCGGTTTGGCAAAAGAGAACTGACAGAATAGGTACCAAACATTAAAAAAATAATTACTGGGGACGATTTGTTTGACCTCACAGCGGTTCCCCAGCATGACTGAAGCATGTAAACGGCAATTTGTTTTCAAATCTAAAAAAAAAACATCTTCACAAACAAAACTTAAGTCAGTTAGAAGCCGTATTATGTAAAGAAACGGTCTACTGTTTGTATGTTTATAGTTACATTTCACCTTTTGCTTATTTCTTGAAAGGTTCGGTCGAAGACATCCATTCCAGTAAAACTTTATTTTTAAAGCTTGGTACTTATATTGGTCGCTTTTTACCCAATCGCTAAGTTAGGGGATGTAAACAAACCAAGACCGGTTGTCAAGCGGTGGCAGGGGACAAACACACACACACTCTCTCTCTCTCTCTCACACACACACACAACACACACACACATATATATATATATATATATATTTGGTTTGGGGATTTGGTTTGCAAGATTCTTTATGTGAGTTCGTGTGTTGAAGCATATTCTGTTGTGTCTATATATATATACATATGACGGGTTTCATTTCGGTTTACGCGCAAGGCTTTAATCGTGCCAGGTCTTTAGTAGAATATACTTGCCCAAGGCTCAAGCTGTCGTCACGCAGTGGAAATGAACTAGGAACCGTGTGGTCGGGAGGCAAACTTCTTGCCACACAGCCACGCCTACAAGCACAGTTGTATGGTAATATTTATATTGAATATTTACAATACATTTTGTAATAACAACTTACAGTATGCCACTTAGTCGATTATCGATCTCAAGACTTGTTTAGCACTTTCATTGACTCAGGAAATGTGTGTGTGTGTGTGTGTGTGTGTGTGTGTGTGTGTGTGTGTGTGTGTGTGCATGAAATATAGACACAGCTGAGCACAACAACCTCTCACATCTATTGGTACTATTGCAATAATATAAAAATCAATACAGAAAATGGTTCAGTGTTCGAAACTTGGTTCTTAAAATAGAGATGTGGAGATCTTTCGGACTTGGTACAAATAAGCTGGCGGCCAAAGTAAAACAGACTGCATTGAATTTAAAGTGGAAGGCAAAGAATCGTTAATAATCAGCAATGCGTTTGATCAAATGCTGAGACACTATACGCGCGCGCGCGTACATACAGAGTTAACAATTAGCAATGCGCCTGATCATATACTTACAGACGCACATACTATATGCACCCCAGGCCCATCGTCACACTTTGGTGCCGGGGGGTGCTTCAGAATATTCTGGGTGGGCACTAATTTGTAGTAAAGCTCAAGTGAAGTCACTAAAGTGGAGTAAATTTGAGGTGCACCATTGAATAGTGACGGGACAGTGCCGTCCAGTGCACTCCCTTAGCGACGGGCATGATTCACACACACACACACACAAATACACACACACAAATACACACACACACACACATTACACGTGCTCACACACAAACTACCACTCACACACACACACACTGACTACGCGCACACACATTACGCTCACACACGTACAAACTACCACACACACACCGAACACTCTCACACACTACGAACATACACGCCCCCCATACATAAACACACTCCCACATACACACGCTCTCCCTACGCCCCCTCCCCCCCACACACAGAGTCCCCCCCACCCACAGAGTCCCCCCCACACACAGAGTCCCCTCACACACCCACAAAGAAAAACTGCTGTGTTTCGAAACAATCTATTGAAAGTTTAACAGTTTACCAGATCTCAACCACGCAAACTGAACGTTTACACGACATTTATGAAATGTATTGGAGATTATTTGCCTTTAACAATTTTATATTTTTGTTTACCAATTAAATAAATTAATAAAATTCATTTTACACAATTTCAGATTTCATAATGATTGTCAGTCGTTACCAATTATGTTTACCTTTCGCTAATTTCCATAGATGCAGTGTAATTTATTTCACTTTGTCAGCCATCATTAATATACGAACTTCGAAAAATTGACTTACAACGTTGCTAAATTGAGGTAATTATTAGTTTTAAGTTTGGAAATGGATATTCGTTTTAGCACCAGTTGCATGTCGTAAATCTCCATCAAAATGCTTTATATACTTAAACAGTCAGACGAAAGTCATTTTTATTCAAGAAAATACATTTTATTGCCTGCTCTGAGGTTTTTTATTGCAGCTAAAATTTGCAGTATGAATGTAAGTCTCAGAAAACTCGTGTAACTATAATATAAGTTTTCATAGTAAGCAGTAGGGTCAATATAATCGACTTTCGCCAACTCCACAAGATATAAATTAGCGTAAAAGCGAACATAACAGGCAATAAATCGCACATTTTTCAATGAAACTGATTTTAGTCAGGTTATTTTAAAATAAATCAAACAGTGCAACATTTTGCAATCGAGTGGTTTCGGGCTCAGTCCCAATGCACGGCACCTTGGGTGAGTGTCTTCTATTGTAGCCCCAAACCAACCAATGTCTTGCGAGTGAATTTAGTGGACGGAAACCGCGAGGAAGCTCAGGGTATGTGCGCGCGCTCGTGTGTGTGTGTGTGCGCGCGTGTATGCGTGTACGTGTGTGTATCAGTGATTGTCAACTTCGTTTCCACTTCTTGACAGCCGGTATTAGTTTGTCCTTGTAAATTAGCGGTTCGGCACACTGCAGTCGATTTCTTTGATTAAACATCAGTATAGCCGCAGTCCAATGAGAAAAGATTATACAGGTATACCTCGACTTAAGTCGTTTCGATTTAAGTTGTTTTCGATTATATGTCGGTTTTCAAAAATAATATATGGAAAAAAAATAAAAATCGGATCTTTTTTAAAACGGGGCCACATTTTTCATTAATGTTTTACGTAGTGTTTTTGGTACGGAAAGACTTTCAAACTTCGTATACTTATCTATTTTGTGTTATAGAACACAAAAATATTTTTGTATTCAAATTTATTTCATGTAAAAAATTGTCTTATTTCGATAATTTCAACCAATCACTGACAAGTATTCAGTTGTTTACATTTACTCCTTTGGCTCATTAAGCGATGTAAAGCGTATTTAATCTCCATACCTTCGTTTTATTTGCTTTTTTCATTTTAAATTTGCTTTAACCCTAACCCTAGGGTTAGGGTTAGGGTTAGGGTTAGAGTTAGGGTTAATTGTTTCAGAATCGTTTGTTTATGTAGTCGGCACTTAATGTATATCGGCTGAATGGACGTCAATGATTGGTTGAAATTACAGAAATACGACAACTTTAACATGGAATAATTTATGGATTTCTTTTTTTTTAAAGAAGACTAAGAGAAAAAGATGTTTTATATGACACATTCTACCAGTGTTCCAAGTTTCAAAGTGTTTCGTTAATGAAAAATGTGGCCCCCGTTTTAAAAAAGATCCTAAAAATCAAGTTAAGTCTGTCCGTCACAAATATTGGAATCGTTAAATCACTAGAAAACAGTTAAAAGCACATAAAATCATGTTATTGTACAATAAATGAGAATAAAAGCATATTAAAATCATATTAAAATACGTACAGTAAATGTTAAGATACACACCATAAAGTAGTGTAGCTTAGTGAACAAAACCATAAAATCAGTTGTGTTGTCTTACTTATCGGCCTTTCGGAACTCATATTGCATTGTAGTTCCAATATCTACTGATCTACTGTTAGGCGTCACTGTCACTCATGATTCCCGCGATTATTTTGAATTCAGATTTGTTTACGTCTGTTTATCGGTTATTTTCTCATTCTCATTTATTTGTGGCTTTATTTTTTGCCCCCATGGCTCCTAAGAAAATTCACAGTGAATGTGCTATGTGTGCTTTTAACGTAGACGAAACTGGATTGTATTGGAAAAAATTGCCCGACCGTTCATTCATTTTCAAGGAGGAGAAAACTATTCCAGGCTACAAGATCACGAAAGAACGTGTGACCATTATATTGGGAGGTAATTGTGCAGGAGATTATAAGTTAAAGCCATTGCTTGTGTATCATGCGTACAACTTGCGAGCCCTGAAGCACAGGCATCTTTCCCTGTTATCTGGATGGCTAATTCAAAAGCATGTTTTTTTTTTTGAAGCATGGTTGTTTTTGAAGATTGGTTCTTCAATCGTTTTATCCCAGCAGCAGAGAAGTACTGTAAAGAGAAGGAAATTCCTTTTAAGGTTTTACTTATCTCAGATAATGCTCCTGGCCACCCTCAAAACATCATAGATTTTGACCTCAACGTTACCGTCGTATACCTCCCTCCGAACACCATGTCTCTTCTGCAACCAATGGATCAGGGAATAATTGTTGTCTTTAAGCGTTACTATATGAAGCGTACGCTGCGGCAAGCAATAACTGCGACTGATCTTGATGAGTCCATTACACTTCGTGACTTTTGGAAGATATACGATATCTATAAGGTTGTACAGGACATAGCAGCGGCAGGGAATGATGTACAGAGCACGGCTATGAACGGTGTATGGAAGAAGCTTTGCCTGCAATTCGCGAATACTTTTAAGTGGTTTGATAATGTTACCATCAACAAAACGTTAGTGACTACGAGCAAAGAACCGGAAATAGATTTGGAGGAGGAGGATTTCACAGATTTATTTGAAAAAGACAAGCAGCCCCTGACGAACGAGGATTTGATAGAGCTTCACGAGCAGCAAAATAAAGAAGAGGGAGTCGAACCTGAGCCACGTCATTTTACCATTTAAAACATGCAGCAAGCATTTGCATATATCGAAAGAGGTCTTTCTATGTTCGAGGATATGAATCCAAATGCTCAACGCTTTCCCAAGATTTTGGGGGCTTGTCACGAAGCTTTTGTTCCGTATAATGTTGTCCTTGAGGAAAAAGAAAAGACAGTTCAAGAAACTCTCAACCGGTTTTTTAAGCGCATCGAACAAAAACAGCCAGAGTCATATGTTGATGTTGACATGGACAGCCATCTACATCCGCGATGTAAATCACCAAGTTATATATTGGTAAATTTAAAATAATTTTGTTTTTTTACTTTTGCAAAATAAAAAAATAATTACTGAATTTATTTTTTAAGCTTTTATTTTACCATGTTTTATTGCAAACTGCGTTCATAAATAAAGCGTCCGCGATGTACGGTAAACATCGCCAAATTGTATTCGTAAATTTAGATTACTTTTTTTTTTATTGTACTGTGTTAAAAAATAAAAATTTTGTGAGCTTAAAATAGGTTTTTATTAACCATGAATTATTGAAAATGCATTCATAAATAAAGTACAGAAGAGGGAATGGTCATTATCGGTTTAGCCGTAAAGTAAATTTGGCCTGGCCTAGCCTAGAGACAAGTTAATTAGACTTAAGTCGTTTTTCGATTTAAATCGTGTCTCCTGGAACCAATTAACGACGTAAGGTGAGGTATGCCTGTATTTTATTTACATCGAATGGTGAAAACCATACGAATTTCATTGCTTAAAATTGATCAATAAAACTGTCGATTCAATCAGTGAGAAGAAAATCTGAGCCTAAGTAAATTAGATTAGAATTTTCTGGCGCTTTCCCATTTTTCTCAAGGTATGGCTGCAAGCTCGCTCTTTATTTTCTCATCTCTTTACTCTCTCCATACTTCCTTTCTTGATCCCCCTCCACTTTGGCCCTGCTCTCTCTACCTCTTCGTTCCCATTCTTCACTTCTAATCCAACCCTTGTTAATCTTGTATCCTGCTCATACTGTTTCTTTTATGAATTTCCTATTCATCTCTTTATCATCCCTCTCCATTAACTAAACAGTTTCAAAGAATGTTTTTCGAAGCCCGTTGTATATATAAGTGTGTGTGTGTGTGTGTGTGTATGTCTTTACGTTTGTGTTTGTCCTCTAATCATCGCTTGACAACCAATGTTGGTGTATTTACGTCCCCATGACTTAGCGGTTCGGCAAAATAGACTGATCGAATAAGTATTAGGCTTTAAAGGAATAAGTCATGAGGTCGATATCTACGACTAAAAAACCCTTTTAAGGCGGTGCTCCAGCATGACCGTAGTCAAATGACTGAAACAAGTAACAGAATAATAGCATAACAGAATCCATCCATCTATCTTATCTATTCCAGGCAGGGTCATGCGGGTAAAGTCCTCAGGCATCTCTACAGTGACCTATCAGAAACAACAGTCATAAGACTTTCCGGCTGGATTTCCAAGTGTGACCAAGACTACGGATATTACTCAATCATGATGTCGTTCTTGATCTGCTCTTAGACCTCCTACCCGTTGGCTCGGCTCGAAGAATCCGTTTTTCGATTCATTTCTCGTGTTTGTAGTTACGGAGCTGTAACCGCTCAATATGGAGAAGTAGCGGCTCGACCTAGAGAGACTCGCTGCCCTCCGAGTTGCATATCCTCTCGAGCAACGCTATTCCAGAGATCCTTCCTAGGAATCCCGTTTCGGCCGTTTGTAATCACCGTCGTACTCTTCAGTCATTACCCAACATTCGACAGGCACGAAACCGTATTTCTTTCTTTTTTTTTTCACTAAATATATATCTTTTTAGATAGCTTTCTGATGTTGACGCAGTCTTTGTCCCCCACCACATCCAACTCCTATTTACTTTCTTTTTCTTCATCCTTCCATCTCTTCGCTTGAACGCCACCCCTCTCACCAGTTTTAACCTCCTCCCTTTTCGCCCACCTCGTATTTCAGACACCTAACTGATGTACGAGGGGCTGCTGAAAAGTTCCTGGCTTTAAGGGTCTCGCGAAAGGCCTGGCTGGAGGCCCAACATTTCGAGTTCTTCTACAGAGATTAGAAAAACTGAAGAACCGCTGCAATAAATGTAAATCTGGGAGGGGTATATGTTGAATAAAATCATAATTAACTGATCCTCCTGTATTTTCTTTTACCCAAAGCCAGGAACTTTTCAGCACCTTCTCGTAGATCGCTTTCAATTCTATTCTAACCCCTTTATTTACTTCTTACATCATTCTTTCATATCCATTTCATTCACCATTTGCCGCCAAAACGTTAAATTCTTCACGTCTCACATAAATCAAACTTACTAAACTTTTCTGTACCTTTTCTATAGGAACAGACATGACTGTGTTTTAGAAGCCAGCTTTGCAACCGCAAGGTTTCGGTTTCAATCCCACTGCACGACACTGGGCAAGTGACTTTTTTATAGCCCCGGACCAACAAATGCCTTATGAGTGAATTTGGTAAATGGAAACTGCGTGAAAGCTCGTCATATATTATCTATTACACACACACACATACACACACACATATTTGTGTCTGTGTTTGTCCTCCTCTCGTCACTTGAAAGCCGGCGTTGGTTTGTTTACGTCTCTGTAATCTAGTGACTCGACAAAAGAGACCATTAGAATAAGTACCTGACCTAAAAAAAGTACTGAAATCGATTATCCGACTAAACCCTTTAAGGTGGTGCCCCAACATAATCACAGTCTAATGACTGGAACAAGTAAAAGATAAAAGACACACACATACATTCCTTCTCCTCTTCTTCTTTTTCTTCTTCTTCTTCATGCTCTCTGCCTTCAGGCATCGGTGATCGTGGATTTTCACGTCCTCCTCATCCGAACACTACCGAGCAGAGTATTGGATCAGCCTTGCAGAAAGGCGACGAGCTGGCCGGAAACGTTAGCACGCCGGGCAAAATGCTTCGCGGTATTTCGCCTATCTTTACGTTCTGAGTTCAAATTCCGCCGAGGTCGACTTTGCCTTTCATCCTTTCGGAATCGATAAATTAAGTACCTGTTGCGTACTGGGGCCGATCAAATCGACTAGCCCCCTCCTCCAACATTTCGGGTTTTGTGCCTAAAGTCTTGCTGAAAGCCGAGACATAAAGAGTATCTCTTTTTGTCTCCATCGACTTCTTCCCTTCAGTTTCGGTTTGTTACTATGTGTTTAAAGTCATTATCATCTCATAAGGTGTCCAATTAAGCTAACCTGTTGTTTCCTTATGTCGTTAAAAAGCTTCAATCGTCTAAAGATTTCACTGTTTGCCACTATCTCTATAGGACACATTTAGCATTCATCTAAGGGACCACAACAGTGACAAGCTTTTGCACTTAGTTTGTTGTTACTCCATATCATACAAACATATGTACGGATGGGTTCTTTGTATGGTCCTAGACATTCATCGAACCTGTCTCATTTTAATCTATTTGATTACTTATCAAAGTGTCCCCTTCCTTCTGGGAATATCATATTTTCTGGAGAGTGGGTTGACGTTTTGTTCATGATAAACGTTTGTGGTTTACTCAGCTTGGAGGAGCACTATATTGCCATCGCTCTTAGAGTCGGAAATGGTGTATGCGGAGGAATAAGGTGTCGTTGTGGTAAGCCCCTTGATTCCGGATGTCTTTTTGGAATCATCGTGTTGATTGAATGTGGGCCTCAAAGGTCGCCATGACGAGATAAGCCGAATCATTAAACGAACTCTAGCCTGGATAAATATCCCTACAACTCTGGAGCCTGTCCAGGGATGATGGTAAAGGCTCGAGGGACTCTCCTTATCCCTGGAATAAAGGCACGGTAACCGATTCGTTTGCTTCATCATACGTGTTTCATTCTGCAGTTTAGTTGGGGGTTAGTGCATCCGTAGCTGAACGAAATATGACAGTGACATATTGTAACCTGTCGGTAAATTACATTTTCCACCCGTAGCTTTTGAGATGTTGAAAGCTGGATCACTGACGAGATTTTTAAACTTCACTTGTGTCCCGTTTCACTGGCGTATCAGATTATGCTCGGAAGTCTGCCTGGTTGTTTTAGCGCCTCATCCTCGCAATCACTCGCGACAATGCTTTGAGTGCTGTGGGGTTTCTCAAAAATTTTAGAGGGGAACACAAGTTTATCAAAGCACGATGTAAAATTGACGGAATGCACGTGCCTTTATTTTAATAGTAATATCTACTAATTTCCGTTCTGCTTTCTTCTGAGCGTTTAATTTTGCAAATTACGTTCTTTCTCAATTTCAATTTATTCTGTCTCCAAAGCATTTTCACAAGTCTGTCCTTAAAAATCTATGAATATTTTCAGACTTTTAGTTAGCTCTTATTTCGTACGTTCTGAGAAATATCTGACGTTCCTTTCGTAAGTAACAAGTTAGTCGTTGACAAACAACAACAAAAACAGAAACATGTATCGTATATGATGCATGGACACGAAGAATATATGCTGTATGTCACATGTGATACATACAAGACAAGCAAACAGTTAAATTCTTTTGCCTACGATGCGAGTATTTAGTACACCACTCTTTAATTTAGGTATACTTCCATTGATTTCCACTTCATCTATTTTACTTCTTTACCCAATCAACCTTTTCTCATGCCTTTTTCTTTTCTTATTCCCTCCTTTCTCAATCCACACATACACTCTATTTCGACTTTGTACTTTTATATAGTTCTCTTACACTCTCAACCTTTCGTTCTGTATCAGTCAACCCTCTCTCTCGTTCTTTCACATTTCCCTGCTATTTCTCTTTATGTCTCTCCTCTCCCTCTCTCATTACATTTCCTTCCTATACATATCTCTCTCTTACAACACTTAAACTCTAGCTCTCTGTTCCTCTCACTACCCCTCGCGATATATCCGTAACTTGTTTCATACCTGTCTTACCACCGTCGCCGACGTCGTTGAAGTGTGAAGACCGGCCCACCGTGCAGCCGTGGTCAAGGCGGGGAGAGGGAAGGGTGAAGAGGGGAAGTCAGGCTGCAGAGGAAGTGAGCGTTGCTTAGCAATGGCATACGTTCTATTCTACACCCTCTTTACTATCGCATTCACATTCACTCATACGCGCAGATAGACACACAAATACACATGTCTACATGTATGTTTAAAACTTAATCTATGTAAAAACAAATCGAATATGGCTATAAAGGATTGTTTTGCTGGATAAATATCATTTTAATTACTCTCAAATGATACATACATTACACACACGCACGCACACACCCACGCACACACGCACGCTCGTGCACCTCTGCGATATACGTGATCATTTTTTCATATGGATTATATATACACGTTATTAGAATTTGATCAGATATACTAGGCATAAATTGTTTGAATATACACGCACTTGTATATATTCGCAGAAATACACACGCAACTCACACACAGACACACACACACACACAAACGCACGCAGACTCATAAATACTTAGCTATTTACATCTACACAACGTGGTTTTATTGCCTTGATTTATAATTGCAAATTAACCATACATCTCTCAATATACCCACACTCTTACACACACAGACACAGACACACACAAACACACACACACGTATATATATGCATGACAATGTTTCTTTAGCTCAGAAGGAGTATATATCGTCCGCTTCACATATCGGGTTCTCATTCTCTCGTTTGTAAAACCAAACGTACTTGTGCTTTTTTATAATATTTTTCAACATGAAACCCAGTAAAGGACCTTACTTATAACTGACGAGATAATAATATCGACTATGCTATATCGGTTCCTAAATCTAAATCTATGTCGAGATTTTGGTATTCACTTAGTCGCTCTAGCAAAGTGAAAGTTGTGAAACTAACAGAATGAGTATGGTCCAAGGCAACTCACAAAGAACCATGGCGAGGAGGAACAGGAATTTGGTAAGCTTTCAAAATTTGATATTCTTGTACACTCTGAAATGGCACCGGTTGTTGATACTTCCTTTGTGATAGTGTTAGTATGTATAATTGTGTGCTGACATGAATGTTTATGGGATGTGCATGTGCGTGTGTATGTATATATAAAAAAAATCATCATTATTCCTCGAGAGGAGGACAAACACAGACACAAATATGTGTGTGTGTGTGTGTGTGTGTGTAATAGATAATATATGACGAGCTTCCACGCAGTTTCCATTTACCAAATTCACTCAGAAGGCATTGGTTGGTCCGGGACTATAGAAAAGTCATTTGCCCAAAGTGTCGTGCAGTGGGATTGAAACCGAAAACATCATTATTCCTCCAAGGGTATCGGGAGAAAAATATTTGAAAAATCCCCGTCAAAACAGAGCAATTCCAACGTATGTAGGCGACCTATCCCTGACGTCCGTCCGTCGATACATACATGCATACATGCATGCAACCATACATACATGCATTCAAGGGGGTGCTGAAAAGTCCCTGGCATTAAGGAGGTCGCGAAAGGTCTGGTTGGAAGCCCAACATTCCGAGTTCTTTTACAGGGCTTAGAAAAACTGAAGGACGGCTGCAATGCGTGTGCCCTTCGGTTTTTCTAAGCCTTGTAAAAGAACTCGTAAGGTTGGGCCTCTAAACAAGACTTTCGCGACCCCCTTAATGCCAGGGACTTTCCAGCACCCCTTCGTTTCTTGAAGCCTTATCTATATACATTTGTATGTATGTGTGTATGTGTATGCGTGTTTTTGTGTGTGTATGGAGAGAAAGAGAGAGAGAGAGAGAGAGAGAGAGAGAGAGAGAGAGAGAGTTAGTGATCTCCATCAGTTGTGAATTAAGATGTGACTGTGCATTCCATGCAAAGTCTATGACATTGTGTGAAAATAGACAACACCTTTGAATTCCATCCATCCATCTATACACCCACACACCCACACGCATATACACATACATATATACATACATGCATACATACAAAAACACACACATATTCCACCTTTTTGGGCAAACAGACAACTACCAACATGTGCACATCTATATTTTGCTTAAAAGCCTGTCTGTCTGTCTGTCTGTCTGCATGTACACATGTTCATTTATTTCCATTGATCTGGGTCCCTCTTTTCAATTACATCCTTTCTCTCTGCCTGTGAGGTAAGAAGTTTGCTTGCCAACCACATGGTTCCACGTCCAATCCCACTGCACCTTGGGGCCAGCCCAAGCCCGTGAATTGATTCAGTAAATAGGAACTGAAAGAGGATTGTTGCATATACATTCATATATATATATATATATATATATATATATATATATGTGTGTGTGTGTGTGTGTATGTATATATGTATGTATGTAAAAGTCAGTAAATGGTGGGGTTGTGTTAACCGCACGTGGAGAAATGATAGGAAAGGAAAAATCTTTTCCTTTCCTATATATATGTATACACACACACACACACACACACACACACACACACACACACACACACACACACATATACACACACACATACACACATACACACATATATATATATATATATATATATATGAACATGAATATGTATATATCTGTGTATCTTCGTGTCTGTGTTTGTCCCCCCACCACGGCTTGACAACTGGTGTTGGTTTGTTTACGTCCCTGTAATTTGGTGGTTTGGCAAAAGTGACTGATAGAATAATTACCAGAAGTACTGGGGTTGATCCATTCAACTAAAATTATTCAAAGCAGTGCCCCAGCATGGTCACAGTCTATTGACTGAAACAAATAAAAGGTAAAAAAAAAAAAAGATAAAAGATATGTCTGCATGTATGTGTATACCATTGCCCTATTTGCAATCATTTATATACAAATTTTAAAATCTCTTGAGTGATGATTAGGCTTAACCAATAGATAGATAGACAACACAAACAACTAGCTCATTAGACAGAAATATTGATAAATACCTGCGTATTACTGATGTTTTACTTTTATCAGCTTCCAAAGAATGTAAGACAAAGTTTATCTTAATCGTATTTGAATCCAGGCTATAAAGTTATGCAACAAAGCACTCTTAAGATATTTAGTTTTATGCTTCACTGATTCTGCCACTTATCACCATGAATACCTTTTAATTAAGGTAGACATCTGGTTTGCTATATTAATGACTAAAATCTACTAATAGGCATACCATGTATTCACCACATTTGTTAGAGATGAGCTGAGAGAAAGAAAGTGGAAAGGAAAGAATAAGAGCAGTTTTAACCTTTTTAATGCAACTCCACAGCAAATGCCTCTGATTTTATGCTTCATGTTCTTTATAAAGCATTTAGCATTTAAACCACTCATATCCAGCCCAAATATTCTATCTATTTCATGTTCAAACCAGCCAGATCCAGCCTCTTAGACTTACCCAGTAATGTCATTCTAAAGAAATATTATCAAATCATTGAAATTTTAAAGCAGCGAGATAATGCATCACACATTCAACAAAATAATCTGAATGATGCTGTAGCAGAATTGTTAGCACATTGGACAAAATGCTTTCTTCCAACTCTTTATGTTATGAGTTCAATTCCCACCATGGTCAACTTTGCCATTCATTTTTTCCATGGTCAATAAAATAAAGTACAAATCAAGTACTGGGGTTGATAGTATTAACTAACCTTATCCTCTTAAAAATTACTGACCCAGTCCTGAAATCAAAAGCATTATAAAGAATTCATAGTTTAAATATACACCCTCCATCTTAAGAGTCTATTTTCAAGTTATCCTCCAACCTCGAGCTTATTAGGAACAAAGTTGTTTTACTAAATCTAGCTATTTCTTGGTCGTTTTCAATATTAATTGAAACATATAGGGCGGCAAACTGGTAGAATTGTTAGCATGTCTGGCATAATGCTTAGTGGCATTTTGTCCATCTTTATGTTCTGAGACCAAATTCTACCAAGGGTGACTTTAAAATAAGTACTGGTTGGACCCTGGGGGCGGTGTAATTAACTAGTCTCCTCTCCCAAAATTGCTGGTTTTGTGCTAAAATTTGAAACCAATATTAACTGAAACATAAAATTAGTGTAGTCCATTAAGAATATGGTCACAAAAGGGTACTGAAAGCATGTGACCTAAAAGTTACAATTGCAATTTTGATTTCCAGACTGGATGTAGTATTGTGTTCTTGAGTAAAACACTTAATTTCATGATGCCTCAGTCCACTCAGCTGCAGATGAGCTCCAGCAGCTAACCGGAAAGTTAACTCCTGTGATAGATTGGTGTCCCATTCAGTGGGGAGTTTTGTAATCTCTGTCACTTAAACACCATAGAAACCAGATTAAGCATTGGCTGCATGAGTTCTAGGACTCATGTCAGATCTATGTAAGTCACAAAAGGATTAATATCTTTACAATATTATAGTCACATGCATATGCTGGTACGTATGTACAGACAGACAGACAGACAGACAGACAAACAGGCAGGTAAAGCGGCACTAAAATACAATTGTATGCAAGACTTAAATTCATTTGTAATCTGACTACATCCTTCAGTCTTTAATTATCTTTTATTCTCTGGTAGACTTAATCTGTTGCCTGCTTTAAACTGACTCGTGTATTTCTTTTAGCAGACTCCTCTCTGATGCAAGAATAGGAGCTGGGTCTCTTGTATGAAAAGAACTGGCTTCTATTAGGTTGTTCCAAAAATAATGGTTGCTCTAAGTGTTATGTTTTGAAACACAATTTTATCATAGTATTTTAATTATTTTAGATGAATTTCAACATACTTCATAATTGATGTATACTCTTTAATAATTTTCTACTTATTTCAGACAGAAAACATTCTTGAAGCATAGGCGCCCTTAATTATGAACATGACAAAAAGGACTTTCACTTACTTTTTTTGCATGAGTTCAAGCTGTGATTGAACAGTACGAAGGTGGTTTCAGAAATTCCATAGTAGTGATGAGAGCCTTGAAGATGAAAAAGGTAGAGGATGGTCATGCAGTCTTGACAATGAACAATTGAAAGCAATTGTTGAACAAAACCCACGTCAAAGTGTCATAGATATGTCTCAGATACTTGGTGTTGGTATTGCAACAGTCTCATGCAATCTGCAGAAGATTGGTAAGGTGAAAAAGCTCAATAAATGGGTATGAGCTCAATGAAGATCCAAAAATTTGGTGTTTTGGAGTGTGCTCGATGCTCTTTCTATGAAACACTAATGATCCTTTTCTTGACCAAATATCATAAAGTGGATCCTTTATGATAACCATAAATGGTCAGATCAATGGCTTGATCATGATGAGTCCCCCAAACATTTTCCAATGACTAATGGTCTGCAATTGGCATTGTCCATTACAGCTTTCTGGAAGCCAATCAGAGCATTACAGCAGAGGTTTACTGCAATCAAACCTCTGAAGTGCATGCTCACTTGCAAAAAATGAGACCTGCATTGGTGAATCGGCGTGGCCCAATTCTGCTCCACGATAATGCAAAGCCATATGTTGCAAGAATGATGCTGCAGAAACTCACAGACTTAGGATACGAGACTTTACCACATCCTCCATATTCTCCTGATCTTTCACCCACTGACTACCATTCTTTTAAAGCATTTAAACACGGTTTTAAGGAATAAAACTTTCAGGTCCAAACCAGAAGTGGAATCAGCTTTCAAAGATTTCTTAGCATCAAAGCCAATATGTTTTTATTAACGAGGTATAAATAATCTCATTGATCAATGGCAGAGATGCATAGATGTTCATGGCTCATACTTTGACTCATCAAAACATTTCTATTAATTTTTCCAGAACAAAATTACATTTCTGAAATCGGTCATTATGTTTGGAACAACCTAATATTAGTTTATGAAGGCTCTGAAAATGGTCATAAATGCTGCTTTTCCTCTTCTAACTAAGTCATTAAAAAAAAGAAAAGAAAAAATCATAAAAACTTCCATCTCCAATCAATGTATCATCTAACCGCATATTTGTATGGTATTGTCTTCTTTTCAGTATGCATCTGCCACATGTCATACTTCTTAGACATACTTGGTATAACTTTTTACATTTATTATCTCTGCCTTAGTGAAGGCAGAGGTATTGTTTTCAGTCGTGTTTGCTTGTTTGTCTGTGGACATTATATCTCAAGAACCGCTGGATGGATTCAGGTGAAACTTTCAAAGATGTTTGGTCTCGTGACTGGCATGAACTGATTAGATTTTGGGATTGATCTGGTTACAGACAAAGATTCTGGATTATTTTTCTGTTTTTTTACTTAATTTTTGTGAATTGTCGGGTTTATTTTTAGTATTCTTGTTTGTGAGAGCAGTCGAGTTTATTTCAGATATTCTCATTTTAAAAATTATCTCCGGCTCATCATTGAGAGGATGTTGATGTTGCCTTGGTGGAGGTTTACGCTCTCTGAGTGCTCTTGTTGTACATGTTTCACTGCCATACATTACAGTCATTCATATTGTTTTTATAGTTACTACCATATAATCACACACCATATAGTTCTCCACATTCACTATCATTCAGTCTTTCATCTTTTATTTTTTACTTGTTTCAGTCATATGTATATATATATATATATATATATATATATATATATATATATATATATATATATATATATATATATATATATATGCATATATGCATATATATATATATATATATATATATATATATATATATGCATATATGCATATATATATATATATATATATATGCATATATGCATATATATATATATATATATATGCATATATGCATATATATATATATATATATATATATATATATATGCATATATATATATATATATATATATATATATGCATATATATATATATATATATGCATATATATATATATATATATATATATATATATATATATGCATATATATATATATATATATATATATATATATATATATATGCATATATATATGCATATATATATATATATATATATATATATATATATATATATATATATATATATATGCATATATATATATATATATATATATATACATATATATATATATATATATATATATATATGCATATATATATATATATATATGCATATATATATATATATATATATATATATATATATATATGCATATATATATATATATATATATATATATATATATATATATGCATATATATATGCATATATATATATATATATATATATATATATATATATATATATATATATATATATATATATATATATATATATGCATATATATATATATATATATATATATATATATATATATATATATATGCATATATATATATATATATATATATATATATATATATATATATGCATATATATATATATATATATGCATATATATATATATATATATATGTATATATATATATATGCATATATATATATATATATATATATATATATATATATATATGCATATATATGTATATATATATATATATATATATATATATATATATGCATATATATATATATATATATATATATATATATATATATGCATATATATATATATATATATATATATATGCATATATATATATATATATATATATATATATATATATATATATATGCATATATATATATATATATATATATATATACTAGCTGACATACCCAGTAATTCCCGGGAAAGTGGGGCTTATCCCTTGGTTCTGTTCTCATAATAGTTTCGCTAATCCAGTAACAACAATACAAAGTATGTGGCCCTTAAAACGGTTTTTGTGCATTTATTGAGAATACCGAACTGTCTTACACAGGATCTTGTTTTAGGAATTCCCAATAAGTTATGAATACCCAAATTGTGAAGTCAGTTATGTGATAACATGAAATTAATTACCTGATAGTAAGAATTCAAATAAAGAAGCCCTGAAAAGGTCTTTAATTTGTTCCCAGAGTATATAGAACTTAGGAGGAAATACTAATAAGGTATGTATACTAAAATCGTGAAGCATGTAACGTAATAACAGGCTAATCAGATATGAGATAATAACAATTAAAGGTAAATAACTCTGAAGAAAGCTCCTGTGTATTCGCAGAGAATATTACCCTCTGCAGCGCTAGTGTTGGTATATTTGTAAATAAGTCACTAACCGAAATAAGTGGATCTATTGTTTAGGAAAATACTATTTACTTGGATAAAATTTGAAAATAACTCAAATAATTCAAATACTAAGAAATAAGCATATTCAATTTGAATTGTACAAAATAATTTACAAATTTGAATGGGTTATATGTACTAGATATAAGAATTCCTTCCAGGGGGGCTGCATTATCGATCTTTTTCAACAATCTAAGTATGTCACTAGTTTTCCAGACATGAGTTCTACTCATGCATCAAGTTTTATCAAAATCGATAAAACGATGTAGGAGGAGTTGGATAACAATGCCACAAACTAACACACATCCAGATGTTCACATATGTAGTAGATATATGATGATGATCATCATCATATATCTATATATGTATATATATAAATACACATGTGTGTATATATATATATATATATATATATATATATATATATATATGTATGTATGTATGTATGTATATATGTATATATACATATATCATCATCATCATCATCGTTTGATGTCTGTTTTCCATGCTGGCATGGATTGAGTATTTTGACTGAGGACTGGCAAGCCAGTAGACTGCACTAGGCTCCAAACTGATCTGGCAAGGTTTCTACAGCTGGACGCTCTTCCTAAACCTAAACACTAGTGTAGTGGGTGCTTTTTACATGCCACTGGCATGGGAGCCAGTCAGGTGGTACTGGCATCAACTACGTTCGGATGGTGCTTTTTATCTACCACCAGCACAAGAGCCAGTCAGTGGGCACTGGCATCAACTACATTCGGATGGTGCTTATTGCATGCCACCAGCACTGGCCATGGCTATGATTTCGACTTTACTTGACTCAGTAGGTCTTCTCAAGTACAGTATATTGCCCAACATTTCAAGGGTATTTTTAAATGGGCTGGTTATGTGACACTAGTATCGGCTGTGGCTGCAATTTCACTTTACTTGCCAGGCTTTTCCAATCACAGCATATCTCCAAAGGTCTTTGGTCTTTTGTCATTGCCTCTGTGAGGCCCAACATTCGAAGGTCATGCTTCACCACCTCATCCCATGTCTTCTTGGGTCTACCTCTTCCACAGGTTCTTTCCATTGTTAGGGTGTGACACTTCTTCACACAACTCTCCTCATCCATATGCAGCACATGACCATACCAGTGCAGTCATCTCTCTTGCCCACCACATCTGATGCTTCTTATGTCCAACTTTTCTCTCAGGGTGCTTACACTCTGTCGTGTATACACACTGACATTACACATCTAGTGGATCATACTAGCTTCATTTCTTTCAAGCTTACACATGTACTCAGCAGTCAATGCCCATGTTTCACTGCTATGTAGCATGACTGTTCGCACACATGCATCATACAGTCTATCTTTCACTTTGAGCAAGAGGCCCATTGTTACCTGCAGAGGTAGGAGCTTTCTGAACTTTACCCAGGCTATTCTTATTCTAGCCACTACACTCTCAGAGCAACCACCCCCACTACTGACTTGGTTGCCTAGGTAATGGAAGCTATCAACTACTTCTAGTTTCTCCTGGCATGTAATGGAATTTCTTTTCTGTGCATCTTTGGTGTTTATTGCCCCTGTGCATCTTCCACACACAAAAACAATCTTCCCATATGCACACACACACACACACACACACACACACACATTCACACATGCACATGATTGATTGGTCGGTCATTGAACATGGTAACCTTGTCATTTGGCTTATGGAACTTGTCAATTTTCAGGTGGACTGTTCAATTTTCTAGTGGACTAATTTATTGATTAGTTACTTGCTCAGTTGACTGGGTTTACTTGTGAGAATAAATAGAAAATGAAGGTGGTGGAGTTGTTAGTGGAAGGGTTGGGGATGGAGGTAAGCTTTTAAGGATTTTTTAAGGAGGGTAGGGATGTTACCATGCCTTGTCCATGTCTGTGGCATGTCACTTCACTGGTGAGGGTGTCTTTTGCTATATATCTGAATCTCCACAACCAGAAACATTACCACCACCATGTATCATCGTCCCCCCACCACTACCACCACCACCACCACCACTACTATTACTATGACTACTACTACAGCCTTTACCACATATACCGTCGCTGCCACCACCACCACCACCACCACCACTTCTACTATTATTACTATGACTACTACAACTACTACTGTCACATCTACCTCCCTTACCACTGCCACTACTGCCTCCCCCACCACTAACAGTGCTGCCATCGCCACCACCATAAATACTACTACTACTACTGTTGCTGCTGCTACAGCAATAATCGCTGCTTTACTATAGTGAATACTACAAATCTGTAGTGAACATCTTACAATCCACCAAAGCATTCCATCGCTACACTACCAATGCCACTACGATTACAGTGCTTCAGTTACAACCATTGCTACCTCCACCCCACCCCACCACTACCACCACTATGACAACAACGACTACACAGGGGCAACCTCTACAACTATACAACCATCACCAGAGAACCTTCTACCCATTTTACTACTATCCTACTACATATGTGGGGTGGCTTTAAGGGTATTGTGAAAGGCCCGGTTGGTGGCCTGACCTTCTGAGTTCTTTTACAGGGCTTAGAAAAACTGAAGGATCGCTGCAATAAATATGTTAACCTGAGAGGAGAATATATTGAATAAAACCATAATTAATTGGTCCTCCTGTATTTTCTTTTACCTAAAGCCATGAAACTTTTTAGCACTCCCTTGTAATGACCAAAACATCATTAGACTATTCCAGCCACCGCTGGTATCACTACATTACCATGACTACACATGTAGCCCTATCTGATCACCACACAACTATAGCCTCTGCATACATAAATGACAAAACAGTCACGAGTCAATGTGGGAGCATCTACTTAGTTGCTGAACTGCTAGAAATAACAACCAAATCTCTCTCTACTCACCCTGCTGTTGTGAAAACACGCTGCTGTTGTGAAAAAAACGCACACATTATTTATTAATCAAACCACCTGTCTATAATATGCTATTAATATTAATCTATCTTAAGGCTGTGAGCTGGCAGAAACGTTAGCACACTGGGCGAAATGCTTAGCAGTATTTTGTCTGGCTTTACGTTCTGAGTTCAAATTCTGCTGAGGTCGACTTTGCCTTTCATCCTCTTGGGGTTGATAAATTAAGTACCTGTTGTGTACTGGAGTCGATCTAATCAACTGGCCCCCCCCTCTCCTAAAATTTCAGGACTTGTGTCTAGAGCAGAAAAGAATGTTAATCTATCTTAAGATAGTGAGCTGGCAGAAACATTAGCATGCTGGGCAAAATGCTTAGCAGTATTTCATCTGTCTTTACGTTCTGAGTTCAAATTCTGCCGAGGTTGACTTTGCCTTTCATCCTTTTGGGGGTTGATAAATTAAGTACCAGTTGTGTACTGGGATCGATCTAATCGACTGGCTCCCTCCCCAAATATTTCGGGACTTGTGTCTTCAATGTTTTCTCGTTTATTTGTGTTGTGGTGAGAGTCATGAGACCCTCTGTGAGAATAGACTTGACCGAATGACTATAAATAATAGCAGTTTGAGTGAAAGACAGAGGGAGAGGGTAGGTGTTAATCGCAGGAAATCGTAAGGTGTCATTTTGGTAGTTTGTTCGAATATTGTTTGTTGGTTCGTGTAAAGTTTGTGGAGAGTTTGTTGGAGTGTTTCCCAGCTTTGTTATGTATTTATTGTAACAACATAGGCGCAGGAGTGGCTGTGTAGTAAGTAGCTTGCTTACCAACCAAATAGCCTTGGGCTGACAAAAGCCTTGCAAGTAGACTTGGTAGACAGAAACTGAAAGAAGCCTGTCGTATATATATATGTATGTGTATGTATTTATGTGTGTGTATGTGTCTGTGTTTGTCCTCCCGCCATCACTTGACAACTGATATTGGTGTGTTTATGTCACCGTAATTTAGTGCTTTGAGAAAAGAGACTGATAAAATAAGTAGTAGACTAACAAAGAATGAGTCCTGGGGTCGATTTGTTTGACTAAAACCTTTCAGAGTGGTGCTCCAGTATGGCCACAGTCAAATTACTGAAACAGGTAAAAGAATAAAATAATTTTACACCTAACGCTTTTATGTTTTGAAACTCAAACTTAATGTCTAGCTCCCACTCAACAACAGCTAACACTCAGCAACAATGCCAACAACTATCACCGCTACCACAACTCAAGGATGATGTTTACATTGGTGGTCACAAAAACAACAAGTGAGATTCGATTGATCAATCAATAGTTCAGTCGAGCAATAAAAGATTGCTAATCTCTACTCAGTTTCCTGCCAATTTTAATGGCTTCTTCACAGTTTAAATAACCTAACTCGAATGTTTTATAGGAGATGATAAATAAGTAATATATTGATACGTAATGCTTGAAATTAGCCTCATTTTCTTCCACTTATTGATGATGGTTTCACTTTATTTTCTTGCATGCGTGGCTTCTGAAGCAGATAATACAAATACACAAGGGACTAAATATACATAGAGATGGGTAGAGTCATGTTCAGTAGATATTTGACAAAAGAACCATTCATAGATATGCATACACAAACCTACATGCACATATGTGTGCATATGTATTTGTTTGTAGAAACTGCGTAGTTATTAGTATCCTTCACTATTCAACTATGCGTGTGTGTATGTAAATATATATATATATATATATATATATATATATATATGATACTTTTGCAAATATACATCTCTGACTGTCTGTCTGTATGTGTGTGTATATATATATATATATACATACTCAATCCAAACATGAACAAGTAAGAAAAAACACGAAAAACCAACAACGCAAGGACGTGGAATAAGTACAGTGTTATTGGATGTTCAGGAAAGGAAAGAAAAGGAGGAGGATTTCACGTTTTGGGCAGAGCTCTTCATCAGTTGAGTAAAGTGTCATCCAAGCTGATGTTTATTGGTAATTAAACTGAATTTGCAGCACCTGTGCATATTTATCAGCTTTGCTTTTGTTGAAAATTCTTATCCACAACTTTTCCTGTGATTGTATGCTAAAGATCAGACATAATCTCTTGTGAGCAAGAAATGTAAAATAAAGTTTATTATAAACAACACAGATGCTTTGTAATCTAATAGCTTTGAATGTGATACCTGTTAAACAGAAATTATTTTTATTTCATGAAAATTTGATAAAATTTAATCATAAGTAAGTGAAATTATGTTCAATACAACTAAATTGAAAATCTTCCCCTGGCCATATTGGCAATTCTGCAAACTTTTGAGTGCAAATTTTGCATAAGTAGAAGCTTTTTTTAACAATTTGATTCCTGAAAATCACCTGCGTAAATTACACTGGTGCACAAATTACTTGGGTTTTTATGGTAGCTCACATATATCTCTCACTGGACTAAGTACTATTTTGCTGATCCTACCAACAAGTAAACATATGATATATAGTTTCTGCCTACCAAATCCACTCACAAAGTTTTGATCAGCTCAGAGCTACAATAGAAGACATTTGCTCAATGTACCTCATAATGGAACTGAACCGGAAATCATGTAGTTTGAAAGAAAACTTCTTAACTACATAACCATGCCTGTGCCTATATCTTCTATATGATATATATTATATATACATACATACATTCATGCATATATGTATGTATTCTTAGGTGCCGGCATGGCTGTGTAGTAAGAAGTTTGCTTCCCAACCACATGGTTCCAGGTTTAGTACTACTGTGACACCTTGGGCAAATGTCTGCTACTATAGTCTTGGACCAATCAAAGCCTTGTGAGTGGATCTGGCAGATAGAAACTAAAAGAAGCTTGACATATATATATATATATATATATATATATATATATATGTATGTATGTATATATGTATGTATATATATAGCTCTGGCTCTATCTATCTATCTATCTATCTATCTGTGTGTGTATGTCTTTGTGTGTGTGTGTGTGTGTGCTTGTGTGTGTGTGTATGCTTGTGTGTGTGTGCGTGTGTGTATATCTTAGACATGCACCAACACCCATACACCAGTAATATGTCAAACCTTCATTAGTTTCACATTAAACATTAAATCTAAAATAAATTAATTCCTTCTGATAGTTAAAGACACAAGTAAATAGAACAAAACAAAACTAAACAGCAAAAAGGAAAAGAGAATCACGGATATCAAATATTTGACAGGAAGCAACATAAAACACACACACATACACCGCACCTGCCATTTATAAAGAATTCTAAGTTATCTTGGGTGAAAATATGACCAGTGGTGAAAGCATTCCTGCTTTTCTGGAGAAATGAATTTATGAACCCCAACACTATCCTTCTACCTACCTAATACACCCACTCACCCACATTATACACACAAACACATGCCAATGCTACCACCACCACCACCACCGCTGCCGTCATCATTGTTATCACTGTAATCATCACCATCACCACCATTGTCATTATCACCATCACTATCAACCTCCTCCTCCTCTCCCCTCCTCCTTCTCTGAATGGTTTCTATGGTTGGGTACCTTTCCTAATTTCAACCAATTTACACTGTACTGGGTGCATTTTATATGGCGCTAGCACCAATGAGGTTACCAATTGCAAGACAACAACACCTCAGCTGAGCAGGGATAGTATTGAGGGAGGTGGCTTTGTGTCAGGTGGGAGAAGTTAGAGCATGAATAGAGGGACAAAAATAGGTTTCTAGCTGTAGAAGGGAGCCTTTAGCTATCCCCATTGGAGAGAGAGAGAGAGAGAGAGAGAGAGAGAGAGAGAAAGAGAGAGAGAGAGAGAGACTCCTATATTGGTTAGAGAATTTCTATATAGTTGTTGATTTGTGCAATGTATCATCTGCTGAATTTTCTAAAACAAAAACCCTATTGTCTTCGAAATAGAGACCAAATGAGGATGCAGAAGAACTTCTATGTAATTACTTGACCATTTCAATATAATTATTGTATGTCTCTCAATAATAGTCACATCTGGCCATTCCATTTAAATTCTGAACTATCTATGGATTGAACAGTCAATGGTTTATCTCTTGTCATGATGACCACACCACTTTACTTCTCAATGGCCAAGTCCACCTGGAGTCAATGCAGCTCACTAGTATAAAAGTCTCTGCACCTCTGAGATGGCAGTTCTCATGCTACCTTTACTCAGATACTTCTAACTCACTCATGAAGGGCGCTGAAAAGTTCCTAGCTTTTGATAAAAGAAAATACAGGAGGATCAGTTAATTATGATTTTATTCAACATATTCCCCTCTCAGATTCACACACTTATTGCAGCAATCCTTCAGTTTTTTTAAGCCCTGTAAAAGAACTAAGGAGGCTGAGCCTCTAACCAGGCCTTTTGCAATACCTTTAAAGCCAGAATCTTTTCAGTACCTCCTTGTATATAGTGTTCCCAGTGGTTGGTACTCCATCGGTTACAATGTTGAGGGTTCCAGTTGATCCGATCAACGGAACAGCCTGCTCGTGAAATTAACGTGTAAGTGGCTGAGCACTCCACAGACACGTGTACCCTTAACGTAGTCCTCAGGGGAGATTCAGCATGACACAGAGTGTGACAAGGCTGACCCTTTGAAATACAGGTACAACAGAAACTGGAAGAAAGAGTGAAAGAAAGTTGTGGTGAAAGAGTACAGCAGGGTTCGCCATCATCCCCTGCCGGAGCCTCATGGAGCTTTACGTGTTTTTGTTCAATAAACACTCACAACGCCTGGTCTGGGAATTGAAACCGTGATCCTACGACCACGAGTCTGCTGCCCTAACCACTGGGCCATTGCGCCTCTACAGTGTTCCCAGTAGTTATGCTAGAAAGGACAGAGAGTGTGGCAGAGTTGGAATGTGTTGGTGACTTCATAATAATCAATTGTGTCACCATTCTTTGGAAGCAGTCTAAGAACCACTCTCCTGGAGAGTGGTTCTTAGACTGACAAATACTAGGCCTTCTTCACTTTATTAATGAGAAAAGAAAATCCATATCATTCTTCTTTCTTTGCCATGGTGTTGGACATGTTTAAAATTGTAAAACATCTAATTTTTTTAAACACAACAATTTGCTCTGCTTTCAATACTCACAAACGCCTCCACCTAGGGGCCCTGTGAGCTTAATACCTTAGGCTTGTGTTTCTCATAGGAGTATCAGACCTCCCTTGCAACAGAAAGAGATAGATAGATAGTTCAATATTTTGTTGAGCAAATAGACACTAGCTCTATCATGCATCATATTTTTGTGAGTGCAGTAAATAAATGCTTTGTGGTTACACTAAAAAGAAAAAAACATATTATAGCAATTATGTTTATGTATATCCCAGAGTTTATTTCTACATTTTCTTCCTGTAGTGTATAGACCTCCCTGGTATAAGTGGTAGGATTATTATAGATAGTGTTATAGAACAGCAGTATATATGCATAAAAAAATGACACTTTCAAGTAGTGTATATAGACAAAAACTAAAAAACAGCAGTTCATTTGTTACATACAAAAATGTCACTATGGAATTAAGTTACATAAGTTTAACATTCATGAGAGTTAACTTCCATCATCATCGCCATTGTTATCATTTAAAATCCACTTTCCATGCTGGCATGTGTTGGATGGTTTGATAATAGCTGGCAAACCACAAGACTGCAACAAGCTCTACTGTTTTCTTTGGCCTGGTTTCTATGGTTGGATGTCCTTCCTAATGCCAACCATTTCACAGAGTGTACTGGGTACTTTTTACATTGTACCATTACCAGCAAGGTGACTAAGTTACTTGCAAGACAAGTCCCATCAACTTAGTGGGGAGTAATTTTGTAGAAGGTGGCTGTGTTTCAGGTAATGAAAGGTTAGAGTATGATAGAACAACAGAAACAGTTATCTGGCAGTAAAGGTGATACATGGCTGCCCTAGTTGGAAAATTGAGAGAGAGAGAGAGAGAGAGAGTGTGTGTGTGTGTGTGTGTGTGTGTGAGAGAGAGAGAGAGAGAGAAAGATGTATTGGGGGTGTACTTCAAGTTTCGAGGAGTTGTGTTCAAATGAAGTGGTAGAGAGGATTGGATAGGGTGATTGGGCAGGTAAGTTTGCGAGAGTGTAAAAGTAAAAGTGGGAGACGGAGGGGAAAGGGAATGCAGTGAGTGAACATAGGTGGAAAGAGGTGAGGTTATGAAGGTGAGTTGTGGGGGGAAATGGGGAAGGCAAACTGCATAGGAGTGAGGGAGGGAGGGGGCTAAGAATTAGCTTTACATTTTGATATTAATATTAAATCATTTTCAAAGGTGGCGAGCTGACAGAATCGTTAGCACACCTGGCAAAATTCTTAATGACATTTCATCCATCTTTACATTCTGAGTTCAAATTCTGCCAAGGTTGACTTCACCTTTCATCCTTTTTGGGTTCATAAAATAAGTACCAGTTAAACACTGAGGTCGATGTAGTCGACTTACCCCCTCCTTCGAAATTGCTGGCCCTGTGCCAAAATTTGAAACCAATATTCGGTCATTTTAAATATCACAAAATGGAAGTGGATAATTTTGCTATGATAAAATGAAATAATTATTTCACTATGATAGAAATGAGAATAAGTATACTTCATGTGATAGTTGTAAATGAGTGTCATTGTCATGCAAGCAGTGTCATTCATTTCTAATCTTCCATGAAAACAAGTTTGGTGATGGGGAATATTACCTTACTTGGAAACAGGTGAGGGTTGGCAACAGGAAGGACATCTGCCTGTAGAAAATCTACCTCAACAAATTCAAGCGTAGCAAAGTGGATGTTAAATAATTATGATGATGCAGATGATGATGATGATGATGATATACAGTGGTACCTTGGTTTTCAAACAACTCTGATCACAAATAAATCATGCTTTATATATATATACATACATACATACATACATACATATATATATATATATATATATATATATATATATATATATATATATATATATATATATATATATATATATAAAGCATGATTTATTCATGATCAAAGGCGTTCGTAAACTGAAGTACTACTGTATTAAATAAATATGAGAAAGACAGGAGGTAAAGGATGATTTATTCATTATCTGAGTTGTTCGAAAACCGAGGTACTACTGTATATCCAAATTGAGGGAATGGACCAAGTAAAATCCAAGCTACATATGTTTTCTTGCTAACATTATCATTAAGGAATCCCATGTTAACTTGCCAGAGATATAGTTTAAAATGTAAACTTCATTTAACTAAGGTATCTTCAGCCTGATGAGTAGGTAGTGGAGTACCTCTTGGTGAGTAATTATTACTTCCAAGGAACTGCTAGCTAGGAAACATAGGCTGGATTTTACTTGCTCAATTTGGATTTTTATTTGCATTCATAGCAAGCCTAGTTGCTAACTGTATGCTATAAAAAAACGTTTTTCGGCTTATCAAACTTCAAAATGGGAAAAACTTACAACCTTTTACGTCAATGAACTACTATTGTTCCTGAAAATTGTTTTTTTTTATTCCTACCAACAGGCTGCTTGAAGTTTACTAACTTCCTACACTTAGATCCATGGATCTTACAATTAAATATCATTACATAATATTGTGTGTGTGTGTGTGTGTGTGTGTATGCATCAACATCATTTTAACGATCATATTTCCATACTTGCATGTGTGAGATGGAATTCTTTGGGGCAATTTTTTTACAGCTGGGTGCTCCTCCTGCTGCTAACCTTTAAGCAAAGTAATATTTGCCCTTGGGTAAACCTGTTTACGAAGAAGATTTGAAATGTAGAACAGCACTTGTATGATAGTAATTCTCATTTAGAACTATCATATGATATCAAAACAGGGAAACAGAAGAACAAACAGCCCCCACCCATCTGCCCATATATATATATATATATATATATATATATATATATATTTACAACAGGCTTCTTTCAGATGCACATCTGTCAAATTCACTTCTGAGGTTTTGGTAGGTCCAGAACTATAGTTGAAGACACTTGCACAAGGTGCCGTATGGTGGGATTAAACTCAAAATAATGTGGTTGGGAAGCAAGGTTCTTAACTACACAGTCATATACACAGACAGACACACACAGACACAGACACACACATATTTACGTATCTAATTGCTGTGCATGTCTGCTTGTAAGTGTATGTCCTAAGAGACAACATCAAGCAATTCCGATAAATCAGGTTTAATGATTTTGTTGATCAACAAACAGTATTCTTGGCAACGGAGATATCATTGGATTAAGTTTATATCTAATTTAGAACAAACATGAAGAGAAGAGTGCTGGGAAGGTTAGGTGTTGTAAAGTGGATTGGAGGACTGCCAACTTGATTTGAGGACTGTTTAATGAATTAGACTTGTACAGGGTGCACTAATAGACTTTGGTAGATTAGAGGAATGTAAGGTGGACTAAAGCAATGACAGGTGGATTTGTAGATTGGGTATAGATTGAGGGGAGTACTGGGTGATTTGTGGACTTTATAGTAAAGAAACTGTCAGATAGATTTTTGGACTGTGTAGTGGGTGTAGAGTGACTGTCACTGGGATCACCTGATTCCATGGTGAGTAGAGTTGGATTTATACTGTGTTGGGCACACAACTCCTCAGGGAGTTGTCTGCAAAGATTGAAAGACAGGTAGACAAATTGCTCTACTTTTGTGTATTGTCCTTCCTGTATTGTATTTTCAATTTTTATAAACTTGTTTAGCATGGTGGTGAAGGAGAAGGATTATGTGGTGCTAAATTTATTTTGTTTTCTCATTGATGAAAATGTGGGACAAAATAATTTTCATTTTTTTGCTTTGGTGAGAAAGGAAGCAGTTAATTTGTGACTTTGGAAACCATTGAGCTAATAGACAATCCAGTGGATTAGAAGAGTGCACCTTGACATATTCCTCATAAAGTGTTATGTAGAGGTAAACTTGGATAAAAACTGGAATTCCAGCTAATGCATCTTAATTTCCCACTGAGGAAGTAAAACTGAATCATTTATACACCCCAAATTATCTGTGTGCAAGAATGGTGAATCTATAATCGAAAATCAAACAACAAAGTGACAGAAAAAATGCTATGCAATCTCTTTTCTGACTCATTACATTCTGAGTTCAAATTCTATCAAGGTTGACTTTGCCTTTCATCTTTACAGGGTTGATTAAAAAAAGTACAATTTGAATATTGGGGTTGATAATTGCTAGTCTGGTTCCAAAGCTTGAAACCCCAGGTCAAATCTGATCAAGCAGATTTATGCTGTGAGGCATTTCATAGGTAATATATCAAGGACTACATTGACCAGTGTAACTTTCTGTATGATGCTAGGGAATAATTTGAGGGAGATTTGGTAGTTATTTTTAGTAATCAAGTGATTCTTCAGGGGCCTTCTCTAAGGGATTGCAGATGGCAGAGTACATGACTTAGCTACTGTGACCTTGAGGATCAATCAAAAAAGATTCTAAATGTCACTAGCAACAAATTATGAACTACTAATACCATACATTATTTACAATTGACGGATATTTGTCCTCATCTTGTTTGTTGTTAACACAACGTTTCGGCTGATATACCCTCCAGATTTATAAGCCCCAAAATTCACTCCATAATTGGCTACAGGCATATGGCGTAGTGGTTAAAGTGTGGGCTACTAACCCCAAGATTACGAGTTCGATTCCAGGCAGTGATTTGAACAACAACAGCAACAACATCGAAAAATACCTCAGGAATGAGAACCCAGGTTCGAAATCTCCCCAAGAAAGGCTGGAGGGTATATCAGCCGAAATGTTGTGTTAACAACAAACGAGATGAGGACAAATATCCATCAAATGTAAATAATGTACATAATTCCTCATCTCTTAAATATAGAACTGTATTACTACTACCATATACTAGAAGCTACTGGCTCTTTTGAGTAGGTCAATGACTAATTTGATTAAGAGAGATATAATAAGAGGTAAATTTAAGTCTATTCTACTTCTTGATTCCTATCCATACAGACGAGACACATGGAATTATTTTGTCTTGAAAACGTCTATCTCAGCTTAATTCTTTCTTTGACAGCATCATTTCCAAAACACATCAGCTAAGATATCTCTCTAAATACCTCTTTACAGCCTACTTTGCTTCCAGTTTTAGATTGCATGGAATTAGCAAAATTTTGCCACCTCACCATCTTATGCATCAGTCAGCAAATGTGTGAAGATTCTATTCCTGCCAACTTGGTAAAGCGATCTAATTTACAGGTGTTTTTTCCATTAATTTCAAGCAGTAACTTCAAGGATTTATATCCTGTACTGCTGAACACTTTAATATTTTTCTCACTAAAAGAATCTATTCTAATCTATGGAAATATGTAACTCTGATTTATTTCCACAAAGAGCAACCTCTCCAATGCTAGCAACTTCCCATGTCTCAAAGACAATAGAAACAGTAATAAACAAAATGCTCTTTCACTACCTTTTGTCTATCTTTTACTTAGTGACCATTAGCAGAGTTTCTTTAGAACCAGTTCTACCGGAGATATGCCCTCCTACCTCACAACTCACTGAGAACTCTTGAGAACTTTGGTGAAAGCATTGATGTTTTTGACGTCAGTAAAGCCTTCAACTGTGTCTGGCATAAGGACCACTTAGTTAAATTGTCAATAGGTTATTTAAATCAGACTACATCATTGCTGAATGTACTGATAGAGCTGTTTTTCCAATTGGAATTATATCAAATCTGACGTACTTCTACTTTTGATTATGTCTCCCACGTAAGTTTGTTTTTAATTGGATTAGTCTCCTAGAAAGGTCTGTGACTTCAACCTTTGCAGCTCTCCTAGATCAAAGAGATTGATGTTGTCAATGTTCTTGAACCATTGGAAGTTGACAGATGCATGAAAACATTAGAAAGGAAGGAATTAAAAATGAAGAATAAAGGGTTGGATGTAGTAGTTAGTAAGGGGCTTGAAGATGGTGGACGCAATATGGGTGATGATAGGGGTGTCGATGAAATAAGTACCAGTTGAAAACGCTGGGTCGATGTAATCTCGATTAGCCCACTTCCCCAAAATTTCAGACCTTGTGCCTATAACAAAAAGGATGAATTTCTAAAGAAAATGAATGTGATTTTTGCCACCGGTATGCAAAACTGCATCAGTATAGATAATTTGAAAAGATTCTGACACTATGAAGAAATTTTTAAAAAACCCTCAAGAATTAAATGACAACGGTAAATGGGCAGATTTATTTCATCTTTGCCGGTAGTTAATTAATAAGATTTTCTTTTCTATTTCTCTATTAGTTTCATGATTTGATTTTTGTATTAAATTCAATCTTTTTGAGTTTGTAATGTACACGAGATCAGATAAAGAAGAAAATATTGGCGCACTTTGTATGGGACGATAAAAACAATAACGTTTTAAATTTTTTAATTTCGGAAAGAAAAAAAAACGTCAAGAAAATGGCATATAGAATAAAGTCGGAAAGTATCTTATGTGCCAAAAGCCATAAATATGTGTGTTTTAAGCATAGCACTCGTGGAAACTCACCTCAGCCCTGATATAGAGGATGCAGAAGTACACGTACCAAAATATGTCATACTGCGAACAGACAGAAGGGAAAGGAGCCATGGTGGAGTTGCTGTATACATCCGTGACGACCTCACACCCCAGGTCTTACTGTCATACTCAAATTCGGTATGCGACACCATAGTTGTATACATAAGATAACATAATATAGTCATATGCAATGCATATTGCCCACCGGATGCTCCAAACCACATAGGCAAATTTGAAGATTGCCTCGCTAGAATTAAAGAAATCCTCATGAAACTGGAACACCATGTGACCATATTTCTTATGGGTGATTTCAACTTCCCCAACGTCAAATGGCCCGAAGGTCTCATACTCTCAGGAATGACTTATCGCAAGCAAGCACAGGTGGAATGCCTGCTCAACCTCACCAATGCCCTATTCATGGAGCAAACTGTTCTCAGACCAACTAGAGCGAGTAACATTCTAGATCTCTGCTTCACGAACAATACGGACATCATTCATGATGTGAAAGTGACACCGACATTAGTTTCGGATCACAACATAATAGAGCTGTCTATGTTTGGGCCAAAAGAAACCAGAGACATACAGCCTAAAGGAAGCACCCAAAATTTCTCCAATCTGAACTTCCACAAAGCGGACTGGAAATCGATTCAGAAAGAGATCCTCAGAGAGGATTGGCCAAAATGTCTCTCCACACCAGACATTGACATGAAACTAGAATGTTTCATGTCTATTGTGCAAGCCATAAGCCAGAAATATGTCCCAGAGCACAAGGCCCAAACAAATAGGAACAAGATTCCAAGGGAGAGGAAGATCCTCATGAGACGACGGACAAAAGTTGCAAATCGACTCAACCAGCATCCCAAGAATGGCCAAAGGTCCCGCCTAAAAACGACACTGATGGAGATCGAAAAAAGGCTGCAACAATCCTATGTGAGGGAGAGAGCAGACAAAGAAGCCTGGTTTATAAAAAACATTAAGTCAAACCCAAAGGCCTTCTTTCATTACGCAAAAGAAACAGCCTCAGTACGCTGCAAGATTGGACCCCTCTTCGAAAAGGATGGCTCCCTCACAGACAGTCCAACTAGGATCAGTGAGGTACTGAATGAGCAATTCAAAAGTGTCTTCACCACTCCATTGGAGCACAGACAAGTGAACAAACCAGTGGACTTCTTTGCTACCTCCCCTATAACCAGGGAGGCAGTTACGATGGAATACTTCAACATTAGCGAAGAAGATGTACTACTAGTGGACACAAACTCAACTGCTGGCCCTGATGGTTTCCCAGCAATCCTCCTTAAATCGTGTAAGCATGCCCTGGCAAAACCCCTCCAGATCCTCTTCCAGAACTTTCTCGCAAACGGAAGACTGCCAAGCAAGCTGAAGGAGGGAATAATATGCCCAATCCATAAAGGGGGAAGCAGAGCAGATGCCAAAAACTATAGGCCTATCTCTCTGACTTCACACATCAGCAAAGTCATGGAAAGGATAATCAGAGGAAAACTGATCGCATTCCTTGAAGAAAATAAATTGCTGAGTGATACCCAACATGGCTTTCGACCAGGTAGGAGCTGCCTGACCCAGCTCTTACAACATTACGACTGGGTGTTGAGGCAGTTACTCAACAACTCAAATGTGGACGTAATATACCTTGATTTTGCAAAAGCTTTTGACAAAGTGGATCATGGTGTGATATGCCACAAACTGCGTGATCTTGGCATAGCTGGAAAACTTGGAGAGTGGTTACATGACTTTCTGAAAGATAGAAGTCAGGCAGTAGTGGCTAATGAAGCCACCTCCATGAGAACACAAATAATGAGCGGTGTTCCACAGGGCACTGTCTTGGGACCATTGCTTTTTATAGTCGCTCTCTCGGATATGCCTTCAAGTGCCCGGATAGCCACTCTTGCAAGCTACGCAGACGATACATAATATCGTTAAAACTTTAACGATATTATAAACTATAAAGATTAATAATTAATCAAATAATATTAATCAAAAATAATCGAAAATATATCAACACTATTCCAATCGAAGTTCTAATATTATGTTGAAATGAAACTATAACTTCTAAATAATTTAGTGTTAAATAAGTTATCTATTAAAATAATCTATAAAGAACCAAATGAATAGTATAAAAACAAGAATACATATTATTTTCAAATAGTAGAAAATCTTTAGCAAAGTGAAAACAGTACTTATCCAAATTTTTCCGTAATTCAAAAATAGTATAGCTTTAACTATTACACCGGTTAAATATGTACTAATTTTATCTTCATTATTATTTTAAACTTAAACTTCGTTCAACTTGTATTTAAAACAATGATAATTTAAAACAATGATAATTTATGTAAGATGTTTTTTGTATATAATATACATGTTATAATGGATGAAGGGATGATTATTGAATGGTTATTATTTTGATATTATGATATTTTAAAAATAATTTTTCTATCTTTATATAATAAGTATTTCATATTAATTCATTTGGTACTTATTGTTGGTTGAGATATATATCTAATTATTGTTCTACTTACATTCTGACGAGTAGCTATATTTTTGAATAGAACTTATTTTCGATAATTTCAATTGATTTTAATCGATTTAAATTTCTTTTCTATTTGAAAATTGGTTATGAAACACGTGTAATCTTTTTATTATATTTATCTTATGATATTTACTTTACTTTATATTATACTCATTTATTGTGCTTTTAATTATTAATTTTTCTATATGTGATAGTGGATTTTCATCGATGAGTTCTTGAAAATTGGTTATTTTCCCTAAAACTATATATTTTATATATATATATATATATATATATATATATATATATATATATATATATATATATATATATATATATACACATATATATATGTAATCAGTCTCTTTTAATGTTACAAAATTTCTAGAAACTTTCCGAATAGAAAAGGTTACACATACTTTTGTGCATCTACTCTGCATTTGGACTGCTTATTTTCTGTTAAAAAAAAAGTTATTAGACATTGAACTCTAGAAGATACCTAATAACGAAAGGCATTTATTTTTAATGAAATTAATTTGTTGTTGAGTAAAGTAAAAGCAATAAAGATTTTAAAAATTGCAACTGAATACCAGGTACGTTTGCCAAGTTTTGAATAGTTCGTAAAATAGTTTTAATGCAATAGTTGTTTTTTTTCCACTACTTCTTTATAATCCAGAAAATGATGATATAGGATAGTAATGTTTAAATCTTGTCGGGCTGGCTAGATGGGTCTTAATTAATTGGTTAAAACCAACTCCGAACGTTGGCTAATTAACGTTTATTTTTACAGAAGTATCTCGCAATATCTACGTAGTTACATAATTGCTTGCAAATTGAGTAATGTACCAGAATTAGAAAGTAGTTCGTAGTTACATTATTAACAGGAATGAAATGCTTCGTATGAGAGTCGGGAGAATGCTTTGTTCTTCATAGTCGACGTTTCTTTTTGCCTCGGGTTGAAAAACAAGAAACTTGTCTATTATTGACTTTTTATCTGTGCAACCTACTTGTGCCTCTGGTATTATTTATGTGGTGAGAGGTGAGGAAATTGTGTCTATGGTACACGCTTGGAGAAGTGCATTGTGGACGAAGAGATTCCTTTTAACACAGGTCGAGCAGGGACCAAGAATACTGTATTTGTTTATCTTCTCTGGAACTGTCTCTCAACTCTTGATTCTTTATTTGGCACTCATGACCCAAACACAGATGGGGACAATACAAGGAGAGACAAGACAGTACAAGTGGAGACATAAACATATAACGATGAATGAAAAAAAATGACAAATGTACAAAATGAGGATGGACGTCCTTGCTTGGGCCCCACCAATCGCGTTTACTGTTTTTTACAATTCTATTAATTATCACTCTGTAACCCATGTTATCATAGCCAAGTCTATATCTTCATATCTTACCACTGGAGGAAGATATTTATACTTCACCCTCTCTGGTGTAATCCGAATGGTATCTCCATTATATTTTTTTACGTCTCCTAGGATACATCCACATAACGTTACTTTTATTACGTTTTTCATTCTATCTATAGTACTCTCAATCACTTCATTTGGTTTGTCTTTTGTAGCACATATTCTTCCTTCCAATCCGTGGTCTGCTCTTCCTTCTTTTCCTGCATACTGGGAGTCTCTGTGCTGCTTTGCTGTGATGTGTCGCTTTCTAGCTCTGCTATTTTTGGAGTCTTTTTCCTCTTCTTTTTGGAAGTTTTCGGGGACGAGTCACCCTTACCTCACTTTCTTATTTCTTTATTGCTCACAAGGAGCTAAACATAGAGGGGACAAACAAGGACAGACAAAGGGATTAAGTCGATTACATCGACCTCAGTGCGTAACTAGTACTTAATTTATCGATCCCGAAAGGATGAAAGGCAAAGTCGACCTCGGCGGAACTTGAACTCAGAACGTAAAGGCAGACGAAATATCGATTTCTTTATTACCCATAAAGGGATATACCAAGAATTTTTAAGACATCACAAAACATAAAGACAATACAAAACGCAAACATAAAATCGGGGTAATTAAAATAAAATGATAATATGCAAAAATGAAAAATATGAGGCGCAATGTCCACTCGATCCCCGAAGTCGGGTGATTACATTTATCCAGTTTTTCACTTTTACGTTCAACGTCATGTAAACATTTTAACGGTTTTGTAACTCAAAAATTTCAAACACTCGCGTTACCTTTCTTCCATTAATCATTGTTACGTCCGTCCTTAACAAATGCAAATAATCAGTTCTAGGGGGTGGTGTCTCCACCAACCATATCCGTTTCGTTATTATATTTTCACCAAGTTCTTTTATGCACTCCCATAATCTTTCCTCACGTATCAAAATGCAGTTTTCACTCTTATTATTTCTCCCAACCTTTCGACTTTTCTCTCCATCTGCTCGCAATTCTCGTACTTTATCAAAACCCCCTTGTATTTCACATCTTTATCCGTTCCCTCCTCCTCTTCTTGTACATTATTAGTTTCTGGATTTTTTTAATCTCTTTTTTTTGTTTTCTGTTGACCGTTCCTTTGACTTATTTTTTCCTTTGCTTTTTAGGGTTAGTAGCTCCATTTTCGCTCTTTTCCTTTGTTTTCTCTGTTTCACACTTCTGTCTCTCTTTTATTTCCTCAGTGTGGTCTACAAGTTTTTCCTCTTCTGCTTGTGCTTTCTCTTGCTGTGGCTGTGTGAACTCATATAGGGGACATTTGGTCTTTATATGACCTCTCTCCCCGCATATATAACAATTTGGTTTTCTTCCCTCGACTACGACATTTAACGTTTTCTCGTCCTCCACTTCTATCTGGTAGGGAATTCTTTCTATGTCCTCGAATGTGGCAAAAAGCCACATTTCGAGTCCAAATCCCCACCATTTGCACACTTTTGTTTTCGCCACTGGTCCCAATTCCGGCTCCTCCTTGGTTGCAGCCAGCACTGTTGCAACCAACCACTCTGGTTTAATATCTGGTGTAACTCTGGGAATTCGTATTTTCACACTTCTTCCTCTATAGCTTCTTAATATGTTGGTTGCATGCTTAGTTGCCTCTTCTATAGTGGCAAACCTCACCTCAACCGCACCGAACTTTCTTCCTCTGTTGATGTACGTGGCTTCATTGACAATTTCACCCAGGCACTCCTTGATTTCCTCTTCCGTCACCATTTCAATTTTACCGGTTTCGACAGCCTGTGTACGATACACTACTGTCCTCAGAATTTTATTTTCTTTAGTCTCTTTTGGGGGACACAATTTGTATGAGTCTCCCTCAACTTCTATCAAATTCCTGCTTCTGGTCACCTCCTCCATATCCAACTTGGTTTCTAGCGGCACTGGCTTCTTCACCGCAGTGGTTTTGGCGTAGCTCTCCATACTGGAAACACTACCACTTGCCATAGCTGGGAAAAATGCAGCAGCTCACGTGGAATGCAACCGTAATAATTCCACAAAAATCACAATTATTTACCGAGAAAGTTTTCACAACGTAACACAACAGTATTCACAATAATTCACGGAGCCGTTATACCGCGAAGCACTTCGCCCGCCGTGCTAACGTTTCTGCCAGCTCACTGCCTTACCTCTCTTTCTGGCGACTTGGGTGAACTCTCCCTCATTCTCTGTTGGTTCTACTTCGCTTTTCTCTCTCGTCTCTGCTACATTTTTGTGCTCCGACGGTATTTCTTCCTCGTTGCTCGGTTCAACTGTGCGTTGGGGGCACCTCTTTTTCATGTGCACATTCTGTCCACATCCATAGCAAGTGAGGGGTCTCCCCTCCACTGTCACGTTTAGTTTTCTCTCATCCAGGAGTTCAATTACCTTTGGAATTTCGTTCATATAGGCCAGAGTTATCTGAACTAACAACTAGGCTGTATCCCCAAACAATTTAGTTTCTGCCTTCTTTTAGCTGATACAATGCTGCGTTCTTTTTTTTTTTTTTGTAGTGGATAGGACTGACGCTGGTATCTATTCTTCCTTCATTTCAGGGGGAATCCTACCAACTCTTACTCTGGCTATTCTCCTACCCAAGTAAGTTGGCAGGAGTCTCCATTCCTCATTTCCAATAGGTACAGTAGAGTTCTTTATTGCTTCTTCTGTAGAGACGAATTTCACTTCCACTATTACAGAATTTCTTTCCACGAGTGTAAAAAGTTATTTTAAAGGACACCTCTATTACCATTCATTAAAGGCATTAACTCCTCGTATTTAACTACTTTCGGTAGTTCCTCAAATTCAATTGTTTCCTCCAAAGGGTTCACATCATCTTTAAATCGTTCTTTCAATCTTTTATACCTTTCCTTGTCAATCATCACTCCATGATGTGCTCCGGGTAATGTTCAGCTGGCAATTTAGTCCTTATGGCACCTTTGAATTTCGTTATTTTTTGCTCTATGGCAGTACTTTTCACATATGTTACTACATGTCACTTTTTCTTATTAGTATTTACTTGTTTACGCTCCGGACCTGGGCTGTCCGGGATATTCGTTTCCCTTGGTTCCTCCGTCTGTACATAACCATAATCGTCCACGATTATATCTTCCACTCTGTGTTGTGATACTTCTGCTAGTTTATCTGGCCAGTTCCTCTATTTTCCTTCATTCGTTTTTGGTTTTCTGTCGGAGAGCTCACCCGCTCTTTCCTCTTTCGCTTATTAACGACAATAAACATCTCCTCTTTGTTTTCCTTCATTTCTGGTCCCTCCTCTTCGGCGGGCTGTTCTTTGCGTTGTTGTTCCTCTACTTTACTTTCTTGCTGAGGGCACCTTGCTCTCATGTGCCCTTTTTGCTTACATAGAAAACATGCTACCACTCTTAGCGTAATGTCTTCTGGTAGAAGAATCTCTTCTACGATTCCGTGTAGGTCTTTTAACCCAACTGGAATCTCCATTTCTAGGCCATAGCCACACTTATTAACTTTCTTCGTTCTAGTTACTTTTAGGATCTTTGCATCTTCCTCCATTCCATGCATGACTGCTGCTACCAGCCATGCCTCTTCGATCTCGGGGCGGGGGGGGGGGGCACTCTGGCAACACGTTTGCCACAATACATCGACAGCAGTACCTACTCTTGTGTCCTTATCGGCTCAGTGGAGTGGTTAATAGCGTCCTCCTCGCTGGAGAACCTAACCTCCACTGTGACGTACTTCCTTCCACGTATATAGAAGGTGTTTAGTCTTTTCAAGTCACATAGACATTCCTTTATTGCCTCTATTGGGGTAATCTCTATTTTTTTGGTAGCAGTTGATAACGTCCTGTACACAACCGTTTTCCTTGCTACATCCTTCGTCACTTCTTCTGGTGGGGTCAGCTTTAAACTACCCCCTCCCCTTTTTAACAATTTGTTTCCTTCTTTCCATATTTTGTTCTCTATTTTTTATCTCGCGAACTTCAAGGCTGTTGGTCGTAATACCTTGTGTAAATGGGGAAAAAACAATTTTTGCAAACTAACAAAAACAACGACAGAAATTCAACAATTTGACAATTTCAGCCACACCCCCACCAATTGACCTTTAGGTCCTCGTTATCTTGAGGATTTTCGCCTCATCCTCCATACCGAGCATTATGGCTGCCACCAGCCATTCTTCTTTAATTTCGGGGGGCACTCTTCCAACTCTCACTCTAGCAACGCGTTTTCCACAGTACGTCAAAAGAAGTACCCATTCCGGTGTCCTTATCGGCTCCGTGGAGTGACTTATGGCATCTTCTTCGATGCCAAACCTTACTTCCACTGAGCTGTATTTCTTCCCACGTGTGTCGAATGTGATCAATCTTTTTACGTTTTCTAGGCATTCCTCTGTTACTTCCATCGGGGCAACCTCTATCTTGTACAGCGTCCTGTACACTACCGTCTTCTTCACTACGTTGTTTATCAGTTCTTCTGGAGGAGTCAGCTTTAGGCTGGCTCCTTCTTTTTTTTTAGCAATTTGCTTCTTTCCTTCCATTTTTTTGTCTCAATTTTTATTTCTTGTACTTCCAGAGTGTTGGCATTTATTCCTTGGGTCGTTGCCGCTGCGTAACTTTGTCCACTTCCCATCTCTCTTCCTTTCGCTACTACTCCCATAGATAAAGATAAGCAAATGCAAATAAAAGAGTGACGGAAATTCAACAATTTAACGAATCTTGGTTCACCCACGCGGGGAGACCTACAATAATATATAAATAACAGTGTGTAACAATTTACTTCACGTTTAAAGAAACCAACACCCATCTGCGATTTTTTATTTTTTATCTCCAACTTTCTCTAACCTCTGCGCTGATTCTCGCGTGCTTTCGCTTTTATAATCCCAGATCACGTGGGAACAATCTGGAACATGATAGAACATTCTATGATATGGGGCGATATTTCAGCAAGCTGATTGGTTTATATTCTAGGTGTGATCTATATCTTAGCTACTAAAGCTGTCAGGTTTCGATTCCAAGATATAGATGAATGTCAACGGAAAATAGGAGAACCGCATTAATTCTCTCCCCCCGCCCCCACTGCAGAATCGTAAACTACGATGCTTAAAACCATCTAACCAACCGAAAAATTGAAAAAAATTATGTTTATTTTTAGAAATAATTTCAGACTCTATTCCATAAGCATACCTTAGAAAACTATTGTTTACCATATCTGTATGAATAACCTTTCTGAATTTTGAAGACCTTTCTGAATTTTTACCTTTTTTTTTTAAAATTTTAAACAAAAATAAATACAAACAAAACCAACCCTTATTCCTTGCAAAACATTGTTTGAAAATACTGCATTTAATGCCTTCAATTTGCCATCCAATAACTGAGTTTAATTAGCTGGACGAGTTTAACGGAGTCGATTGAAAGGAATTAAATTATTACTAATTATTATAGGGCAATCTTTATATCAAACTTAACGTAGATGTTTGTTAGAACAGTGAATACTGCTTTAATCGCCTTGAGAGTTCCTGTCATGTTGACGTATTGTGAATTAAAGCAAACACATACCCATGCATACACACACACACACACATCGTTAGCCGACGAGGATCGTCAGCTATGGACGCCGGAACTGCCAGGTCATGTGATTTCGACGTACTACGTCTCTTCAGTGACGCATACCAGTCAAATCTCACTGCCACTAAACAGATTTTGTTTCGTTATTTTTAGTCATTTTATTGTATTCCACATTCTGCAAAAACTTGTAATTGGCATTTAAAACAAAACACAACTAAATGTTGTAACCCCTCTTCTTTCACCTTTAAAATGTTTGTTTTTGTTTTATTTTCGTTATTTTTCTTTCATACTTTTACCATAAGGTAAATGTTTTTTCTGTACGACATAGAAATTAAGAGAAAAACAAGAAATTTTGTTTAATTTTAGATGTAAATTATAAGCGTTCCAGAATATAATAAAATGACTAATTGTTTTTGTGGTAGTTGCTGTTTTAGGTGTGATGGTAGTGGCCGACGTTTAAAATACGTGGATTAAAATTTTTCTTTCTAAAAATTTAGATTACATGTGTTTCAGAAAATGAAAATAATAACAAGAGGGGGAGGGGGGAATTTATCAATGGTGATGGCTTTTGTGAAGGTTCAAAGGACGTTTAAAAATGTATGGATCAAAAACAAATTTAGAAAAGGCTTCTCCCATCACTTTGAAGTGCGTGGTGCAAAAGAAAAAAACTGAAAAATCCCTGCGAAAACGAAAAAGATCCAATTATGGGACGGTCAAAAACAAACAAAAAAATAAGAGGGAAAGCAAAAGGGAAAAAACAAATTCCGATACTCTCGCTTTTGCGGTTCTAAATTTAACTAGAAAAAGTGACAGGCTTAAATTGTTTTACACAAATTCGAAATATCTTCCAAAAGCGAAATAAAATATTGTAATGCATTCGAAATTAGAAGAAAAAAATAGAAAAGGAAAAGAAATAAGAATATCGTGATAGATTTTCAAGGAGTTTTCAGCACCCTGAATATACAGCGATAATCAGTGATTGTCTTAATGACGAATACGGGCGAGTAAAAACGAATCGTAAAAAGATACCTTTTACAAAACTGCGTCCATTGCATTTCCATAGATAACTATTCCTTGTGTGGAAAATTATTTGAGCAGAATCTCCACATCGTTTACTTGCACAACTCCTTTCTGCATCATTCAGCACAATGTTAGGTTTCAGAGTAGTTACTAATTAAAAGCGCTTAAACTTCTCGGCGTATGGCAATATCTTGTTTGGGTAGACAATGGTAATTTTCAAACGTGGACGTCCAACCCTGAAACCAACTATAATTCAGGACCATAAACGTGCCGCCCATTGATCGATTTGAATTTAGGGCCGTAAAATCAAGGACTAACCTTCCAAAGTGGAATCCCTGTATTGATTTCGATTCCCTTTGCTCCAGGATTGCTCATCTGTATAAATTTGTCCTTCAAATATGTACTTATATACTGCAGCCCCTGCCTTAGTATAATCCGGTACTACGACAACCTTTATGTTTCTGAACTAATTACATACCACCTAGCTTACCCATTGCACCTCATCTCTTTCAAGTCGCTGTCCCGTCCGTGAAACGATTATAGTTTCCTTCTACCAACGTTATTACCAAGACAGCCGCGGGATCTTTTCTGTTTGGCTGTTAATTTTCAATCTCTTCAATTCCTGCTCGAATTGATTTAATATTCGATGTAATGATATAGTTTTATAATAAGTCAATAAATAAAGAGTTATTAGCTTTTCAAGTTTGCAATTTTTTTTGTAATTTTAGCCATTCGTAAGCCACAGACACATTCATGCCTGTTTCCATAGTAACAAGCCAAGCATGAGAACTTTTTGTCTGCGAGAAACCATGTGTTGACAAATATATTCCACTCATTGAAGTGGTCGTCAGATGTGTTAAAAATAACAACCAAATAGGCCTTAAATCATGCACCAAAAAAGTTTTTGTTTTATTTTTGGATAACCGCATGAATTCCTGTGTGTAGAATACAAATTCGCAAAAATTTTCTGAAAATTCTAAGAAATAAAAAGTTATGCGTAAAGGCGTGCGTAAAGCAGAATTTCATTTGTTTACAGTTGACAACTCGTGCTGTCACGCACAGAATGAGTTTCCAAATCCTGTTTTCTGATAGGGAGAAAATTATAAAACTTTAAACTATAACTTTTTGAAAAAAGTTTTTTCTGGAAAAAGTGAAAAAGTGTCTCCTGAGATTCAGCTTGGAAAACTACATTAATGTACCAAATCTTAAAATTTTGAATAAACTCTGAATTTTCGAAAATTGGCAGCCAAATTGAAAAGATCCCAGCCCCCACCAAGCAGATCTATGATCATAATCATGCAAACCTTGAGTATTCCATCTGTTTGTAGACATATCAGTGACTACATTATCCATGCACCTTAAGATAGTGGGTTATGATTTGAAAGGGATTTAGCTACTACTTCTGTAGATCGAATGACAGCATAGACACTCCGTCTCTTGTTACTTTTGAGACACCAGTTAATTTCTGGAAGCTCAGACTGATTACCAATGCCTTGGTGTCATTAATCTGACAAAACTTCCACTTTGTCCTTCTTTCAAGTTTACTCTGTGGCGTATTATGAAATAGTCATAATTCGTATTCGTAACATATCAATACCTTACCATATTAAAAAAAGATGACCTCAATGGCATTTGAAGAAATTCTACTATCGACATAAGGATTGAAATTTTTAGGGGAGGGGGACAATCAATTAGATCGACCCTCATACTCAACGGGCACTTTTTTCTTTTCGTTCCCGAAAGGATGAAAAGTAAAGTCGACCTTGGCGGAATTTGAACTCAGAACGTAAAGACAGACGAAATATCACAAAGCATTTCGCCCGGCGTGCTAACGTTTCTACCAGCTCGCCGCCTTGTTACTGCCTTTAATAATCTTTTCTACTCTAGGTACAAGGCCCGAAATTTTGGGGGAAGGTGCCGGTCGATTACATCGACCCCAGTACACAACTGTTACTTAATTTATCGACCTTGAAAGGATGAAAGGCAAAGTCGACCGCGGCCGAATTTGAACTCAGAACGTAAGGATGGACGAAATGCCGCTAAGCATTTTGCCCGACTTGCTAACGATTCTGCCCGCTTGCGCCTTGTTACTGCCTTCAATAATGCAATACGTATTTCCAGGCACCTGCATTATCATTGATTGCTACAGTTTAACACTATGTTGATCCCAGCGGTGCAGCAACAGATAGTCACAATAGAATGCATGTGGAGCAGGATTAAAGAAATATATCGCACCATTCGTGAAACATCTACAGAAATTCCGAAATTTTTTGGAATTCGAGGTTTCTATGCTATAATTTGGTTTTCTGATTACATCATTTTTTGCTTTCAGATAAAATATTTATAAATCGTTCTAACTTCACATGTGTAAATAAATCCTAATAATTTTAACTTCACAATAAATCACTCGCAGTGACATATTTAATGTATGTCTTGCTTGGGGCATTCATTGAGGTTGTCGTTCCCCGCCCCCTGTACAGGCTTATCCAGCAGACCCGAAAGAGCCGTTCCCATCGCCACTCCCACGCTCTGTTAGCTACGTTACTAATCACTCGGAACTTTCGCAATAAATCATCCGGATTTTCATTGCCGATTAGTACCGATTTGATTCAATTTCAGTTTCTGATGTTCCACACATGGTTGCCATGTAGAGTCTTTAATATCCACAAAAAAGACAGGATGGCCACAGCTATAATGCATTTGTTTGTCTACTGGAAGTCAGAGTTGACATGATGCCGAAACATGGAGTGTGTTAATTACGACATACTGACATAGTCGTTTTAGCTGCTTTTCCTACTCAATAGATTTTGACTTATTGCTGCTATCAACATATCTCGAAACACTGAAAAAAAAAATTGAAATGAGAGGAAAAGGTCAACAGTTTAGCCACGAGATTTGGTCAATCAAAACCTAAACACTATTTGACGAAATAGAAAAGACTATCAAATATGGCTGCTAGTTCTGCTACCATAGACCTTCGTGAAATTCTTTTCGAACGCTATTATAATGTTATGTTGTCATTATGAAAAGACGTTGTGTATCTAAAGTAAACAAACCAATAGAAAATTTCCTATTGGAAAGTTAAAGAAGGATAAAAATAGGCTTCGAAATCAAAACTGTATTTTCAATTGTCTTCTGGTTAATGTTGTTATGGATGTTGATACAGAGAAAACTGAGTGGGAAGTATGTCTTCATATTCGATAGTTTTTCTATTTTTCTTATATAAATTTTTACATTTATAGTGAGCTGATTCGCCGCCACAACTTATTGGCGAAAACCTTTGTTCTGTTATAGTCTACTGTCTTCAATGAGTTTTATTCTTCGAAAAATTGGGACAATAAAACCCAATGAATAAAAGACTTACTTTGCTAAGAATTGCATTAAAAAAAAAAAACCCAAGCATTTTTCCACGATCTGTATTGATTATAACGCAGCCTTTGACTTTGTCTGCGATGGCGAGGTTACATCAGTTTCGCTCTTGTGAAACGGGTTACTTAGAGAATAAAATTTTTTTTTCTTTTTCTGCATCAACCTTCGTCGCTGTAAAAAAAAAAAAAAGAAGAAGAAAATGAAACAAGGGAAGAAAAAAAATATCAATGTGCGTGTGTGCTAACGTGTTTTTTTTTCGTTCTGCTTCGTCTCTTTTCTTTTTTGTTTTTAGTTGGTTCTGGGTCTTTTTTTTTTTCCTTCGTGTGACTTCTTGTTTACAGCATTTCAACTACTTTTCACCTTTGATACGAACTGGTATTTTATCATCCTGTGTTTGGACTTTCTCATAGACTGTTTTCTATGCTTGTGTTCACATACACTTTGTTTATTTGACGGTCTTACGCAAAATGACTGGTGGGAGGCTCTGTAGCGTACTTCTATCTATCTCTTTTTCTCTGTGTCCATGATTTGGTATCAAAGAAAATGACAGCTATAGCTCTTTTTCTTTTTTTCTCGAAGGTTGAATGTTCGCGTCTCGGGGTCCGCGAGCTTAGACAGATGAATTTGGTGTTGGTGGAAAAGCTCCGTTTTCCCTTTCACCATTGCGAAAACGAGCGCTAGTTAAATCTTGGCTGCTAATGTCCTTGTGTCGGGGGGTCACTAATTGTAAGAGGTAAAATTGGTTGGCACTGGAAGGGTGCCACACAATTCCTTACATAAATGTTAGAGGAAAAATATCGGAACAAGAAAACAATCCTTTTATTTTGTATGTACAAAAATTTACACCTTGGGACAATGAGTAGCCAGGTCTGGTGTGGAAGCAGCAAAATTGGAGTTAATCATATTTTGTGAAGGCATTCTTCACAATCCAGCTATACCGAGCTGGTCAAACATCGATCAGTAGGAGAGCTGCTGAGGACACGTCTGCATAGTTCAGCGGCTGCATCTCGAATCTGAGATACAAGAGAATCTGCTGCTGCTAGTTTTCTGCGCATGCGCATCAGGGACCTTTCGGCAGGCCTTCCAGAAGGTTCCATGCGTGCTGGAGACCCTCAAAATTACGCCACTACAATCTCAACCAGCTCCCATTGTTTGCTTTCATTTTTTGTTTCTTTAATGGAACATGATCGGGATCTTTTCAATCTCAGTCACAGATTTTTTAATTAAACAGTTTGAAACTTCGGATACTGGTTGAATGTGTCACGTAGAACACGGTTTACTCTAAACGTTTTTGACAAAATGTTGTATTTTAGAAGTTTAGTGTTAAATTTGTCGTATTTGGGTAATTTTAACCAATCAATGACGTGCATTCAGCTGAAGAAAGTTACTGCTGTTTGCGAAAGTAATGGAAGAGCAACAACATCCGGGTCATCTGTTTTGGACGCTGCATACATATATGTACATAAACACACAGACACAGGTATACGTACACACACACACACACAACTTTTAGAACACTGAGGGAAGGGAGGTGGGTGTGATGAATACATAGCTTTAAGGAGAGAGGGGGGATTGTGAAGTTGCCGACAGTTGTTCATGCTGTCCATCACACACACACACACGCACAGAAGTTCAAATTACATACCCGGCAACTTGTATGGCCCAGCAACTATCTGTTTTCCTTTCATTGATGATTAAGCTGGGTTACTGACACCCACTTTTCTCACCACATCCTTCCAACATTTCTCATACTCTCTCTGCAGCAGGGTCTTCTTCTCCAACCTCATCTTGCTCTTCAGATGGTATCTGAAGTAGGTTATCAAACTCAGGCCAGAGACGAAGGAACCCTGTCATGAAACCTTCCATTCTACACACTCTTTCAATACTGCCACCGTACAGTGAAAACAAGCCTCACCTTCCTTTGAGAGTCCAGTTGGCGGGTACCATCTTTATTATCTGACTGCTAGAGATAACAGGAATTTGCTCCAGCTCGCAATATATAGAAAACTAAGCCACTGATCTTGCAACAAACAAAGTAGTTAGTTAGAAAATCTCAGTCTTCATATAAGTTACCCTGAAAAAGTGGGGCAGTGCCTACCACATTTTTAGGCCTGTCCAGATTGATGTAGTTAATGTCTATAGGAGCAAAGTAAAAAAAAAAAAAACATGAGCAGTGAGGAAATTCCAGTAGGTATAATTTCCTGGAAGAAAGGACTGAACCAAGTGCTTTAGTGTAAGGCAGTGGTTCTCAACCATTTTTTTTTTTTTTTGTCTGTGAACCCTTTTGATTACTATTTTATTCTGGTGAGTGAGTCTTCAATCAGTTAAACATTCTTTTGCATGTGGTCTAGGCTATTTATGTATGTATCAATAAACTATCAAGGCTAAAGCATTTCATTCTTCAAAATGGGAAGCCTACACTGTGGGATACAGTTTTGGCAATGTTATACAATTGTGCCATGTAAAAAGCACTCAGTCCACTCTGCTGGGTGGCTGGTGTTAGGAAAGGCATCCAGCTATAAAAACCCTGCCAAAATAGACACAGAAGTCTGGTCCAGGCTCAAGCTTGGCCAGCTCCTGTCAAACCATCCAACCCATGCCAACATGGAAGGCGGATGTTAAACGATGATGATGTAAGGCTCCCATGAGAAGTCTTCAGAGATTGTAAGTTGTGGTAACTTTAAGGGCCTCAGTTATGTGTTGTTGGTATGTAGAGATGGTATGGTATAAAACTATATTTTTAGGTCCAGCCTCTTACATTTATCCTACAATGTCATTCTAAAAATAATCATATCATCAAAATCTTAACATGACAAGTTAAAGCACGATGAATTCAAAACAATGAATATAAATAAGCATTACAATTGACAGATTAATCTGAATGCTAAAAGATTGTCTTTGATTATGGAGGCAGTTCCTGTCTGGTGTGAGGTTCAAGGTTGTGCGTAAAAAGTTCCAGAGTGAAGTGATATGTTGTATGATCTAAACAGAACTGTATGGTTAGGAATAACAACCAGCAGATCATCAATGTGTGAGAAAAAATTTGTGAGAGACACACAACTGAATCTTAAGGTAGATCAGAAATGACAAATGTAAGTGAGAAAAATCTTCATTGACATGTATTGTGATGTAGTGTTCTGACAAGGAAGTCTTGATTCAATAGAGGAGATGAATTGGGTCTGTATGCATGCAACTTAGGCAGAAGGTCCTTATGCCAAACATTGCCAAAGACTTTGCTGGTGTTATTGACAACAATATTGCTTTTACTGAAGATGTCACCCTAATAATGAGGGTAATAAACTTGTGGCACCCCCCAAGCCTGTGTGGTGAGTATGGTGATATTTGGATATCCTACAGAATGAGAAACAAGACCTGTCAAATGGTAGATGAACTCAAAAAAATCAATGACTATCCAATTACATGAGATATATAAAAATGTACCATTGTATAATTATAAGCAGGGCAAATTTTTGCATTTCTCTGCAGGCTGAAAAAAAATAATGAGCAGCCTCAATCTATTTTCAAACTTTATTGGGATCTCATCATAAACATCCACATCATTCTAAAAATCTCCAGAGAAACAAGTAGCCAAACTGTTTATATACTCAACAAATGCAGCAGTTACTCTATGAAGGAGTCCCTAATTTGCATACCAAAAGTGTTTAACACTCTATAAGTATCAGTGGCCTGTCAACGGGGATCTTAGTCCACACAGTATCAAGGTATGATATAATATATATGTAACATATGGTGTAATTATAAACAGGGAAAATTTTAGCCATTTCTCTACAGATTGAAAAAATGATGAACATGCATTTATGTATTTGTTTTGCAAGATTCTTAATGTGAAATCGTGTGTTGAAACAAATATTGTTATATTTCGCGATGGTCAATTTTTTTTTTTTTGCGCTGAGGTAGATCTGGCCACCCCTGTTAACGGGGACAAAATCTGGATTCAAAATGATGAATGATGATGAGTGGTGAGGTCAATGTAATCGACTTATTCCAACTTTTCTTTTCATTCATTTATTATTAATGATTTGTAGGTACGTGGTATTTTGTTATGCAACCATAATATACTATAAAGTTTATTAAACGTCTTTATCAGTCAATACCACATTCTACTGCATTAGCAGTGCTTATTACAATATTTTATTAAGATTATTTCTACTAATTTTAGCAAAAATCAGTGGTGGCTATAATTTCTATAGAATCATCATCATCATCATCATCATCATCATCATCGTCGTCGTTTAACGTCTGCTTTCTATGCTGGCATGGGTTGGACGGTTTGACAGAGGACTGGCAAGCCAGATGGCTGCATCAGGCACCAATCTGATCTGGCAGTGTTTCTACAGCTGGATGCCCTTCCTAATGCCAACCACTCTGAGAGTGTAGTGGGTGCTTTTACGTGCCTCTGGCACGAGAGTCAGTCAGGCGGTACTGGCAACGGCCATGCTCAAATGGTGTTTTTTACATGCCACCTGCACAGGAGCCAGTCCAGCGACACTGGCAATGACCTCACTTGAATGTTGTTTTTCATGTGCCACTGGCACAAGTGTCAGTAAGGTGGCACTGGTAATGATCATGCTCGAATGGTGCTTTCTGTAGAAATAACCTTAACAAAATCATTTATTATTGTTCTTATTTTAGTGTCCTTTGTTTGGAAATCTTTCATTGCACATCCTGTGATCTCTTCGGTGACTCTCCATTCTACATCTATCCTCCCTGAAGGAGTGTGTTTATTTGGAAAGAATAAAAGAAAAAATGACCATCCCAAAATATAACAATATATATATATATATATATGTTGTTATATGCGGGAACATTTTTATAAACAAACTTTATAAGTGCCAAGTGTGTTGGTATTTTACAGACAAAAACGTAAATTTTGAACACAGTAGGCTGTGAAAACAGCCAAGAAAGATTGGGTATTTTTCCCTTAGAAGATGGGAAAAAAGTTGTCAGCAGATGGCAATGGAGAATTGAACCCCATACTTCACAGATACTGGCTACCATTAAGCTAAGTGGCCCCTGGCTACAATTATCATCAATGCTAAGTAATATATATAGATATATATATATATATATATATATATGCATGAGTACATTGATATTTCTCATTTGGTATCCTGGTGTGCATTTAGATTTAGTCTGAGTTAAACACTAAGCTGTAGTGAGATGGCAAACTCTAATAGAAAACTTGAGTATGTTGTTCATGTTCATTGAACTTGTGGCAAACCTTTGTACTAACTTTCTATCAGCCTCTCCAGAAGAGTGATTGGGCCAACACAAGCCTTCACCACTGAAACAAATCAACTGTTAGCCTTTCATATGTCGAAGCCAATGGGAGAATCCACTATAATATCTTTTATATCTGTTATTTTCAGAATCCCGTAGCTGGACCACCAAAACTCCTCAGGGTGTTGCCTTCTTTACCACCATTGCCAAGCACAGTGAAAGAACCTTCCACTTTGTACCAGGTATGTATGTCTTGTTTATTGGTACTATCATTATCATTGGTACTCCCATACCAACCTTCCTTTCTCTCAACAAGGCTCATGTTTCACTATTGTGCAACATCATTCTTCATACACAACATCATACAATCAACCTTTCACTCCATAAGAAAAGCTGTCTGTTGCCATAAAAGTAATAACTCCCCTTTTCCAACTTCTTCCTCTGGATGCTATGTGCTCTGACCAACCACCCCATTGCTAATTATGGCTTCTAAATAACAGGCGCTGTCTAATTATTTGTAGAGAGCAACTTGGTCACCAAGGAGAGTTTGTTTTGCATATACTCTTGGTACTTATTACCCACAGGGCTCTGGCAAACTCTACTTTCTCTGTTAACCTGTCTGGGAACCCACTACATCTCTTGAGTATCCATGGACACACTGGCACACATGCACGCATGCACACATCTTTCATATATATAACATCTGCATTGTTATAATTTGCTTGAAAGTAATGTATGAAACTTATTATTATTGTTTTCAGATTGTTGTAAAGAATGGCACACACCCTCCGATTATGGATGAAGTGTCTTGGACATTGGCATCACCGTTCAAGGAACAGAAATATTCTCGCACTCCTAGTGATTCCATTGCCAATAATTATACACCGACTGCTAAGCAACTCAAATTGCCAAAGCTGATTAAGTCAAAACCAAAGTGTAGGTTTTTTAAGAACTTTTGTTTATTAGTTTATTAGCAGAATTAATGTCAATGTTAGTATGTAGTATTATAATTTACCACAATCTTTAAAATTACTGCACATTGTTGTTGTTGTTATTAATATTAGAACTGCAATTTAAGCAGTGAGCTGGCAGAATTGTTAGCACGCTGAGCAAAAGATTTAGCAGCATTTTATCCGGCTTTATGTTCTGAGTTCAAATTCCACCAAGGTTGACTTTGCCTTTCATCATTTTGGGGTAAATAAAATAAGTACCAGCTGACTGAGAGAGCAATGGTGAGAAAAATGTGTGGCATGAGACTGTTTGGTAAGAGGAGGACGGAGGACTTGATGGGGATGTTGGGGTTGAGGAATCAGTGGAATGGCTGGCAAGGGCGAATGGAGTGTGGTGGTATGGGCATGTGTTGAGGAGGGATGAAGAGCATGTTCTGAAGAGGGTGCTAGAATTTGAGGTAAATGGACAGCGAAAGTGAGGTTGACCGAGGAAAATGTGGAGGGGACAGGTGTAGGAGGAGATTGGGAGGGTTGGCTTGAGAAGGGAGGATGCCAAAAGCCAAGCAAAATGGCGAGATGGTGTGAGGGCAGTTGCTATGGCATTGAGGTAGATCTGGCCACCCCTGTTAACAAGGACAAAACCTGGATTCAAAATGATGAATAAGGATGAGTGTTGGGGGCAATGTAATCAACTTATTCCATCCACCGAACTTGCTGGCCTTGTGCCAAAATTTGAAACCAATATTTGTCATTCTGCCTTATCTACAGAAAATACAGTGCAACTAAAGCTGAACTTATTTTATAATTGACTCATATACCTGAGATAAATTACAATAATACTGTGTTTCTTTGTAATTTATAAATTTTATTCATTACTTTCAGCTCATGTAATCTTCTAACTATTAACTCACATCTTTTTTTCCTTTCTCTCTCTTCCTCAACCTGTTGTCTACAACTCTTGAACTAACTCTTCAGTCGATAAGGTAGTTACTCCTGCAAAAAAACCTAAGACTGCCTTTGCACCAGGTAAAAGAGTTACACCAGAAAAGCAACCTACTCAAATGTAAGTAGCTTTTGGTTTTTATGTGTACCTACTTCCCTAACTACCATCTCATCTGTACAAGAATTTTTCCAAGTCTTTCAACACCCATATACTCTTTCCTGTTATATACCCCCACCCATCTAATGTTCTGTTATGAGATGATCAATCCAGTTACTAGATTTGATCATCTTATAATATTTTTTTCAATGCTTTTGTGGATTCCCATAACACTCAATCGCCATCTAATTCTATTATTATGAATTTGAATTGGAAGCTTTAGTCATAGTGAATCTTTCCTTAGCTGATTACACTACCATGGATGCCACCTCTTTGAATGTGCTGCAGTTACTCTTTTGATAGAGATTGGTGATCTTGATTGTTAATCTAGGATTTCTCCACTCAACATCAATGTAAGAAGCACTGTTGACTCTGTTGAGTTCTTCCACTACTCTTCACCATGCTGCAGTCCCATGACTTTGCCATATCCTTGACAGGATGACTAAATGGGTGCCATGCCTTGCGAAAGGGCAGCCCATAACTATGCAGAGAACTGTCGTCACTCTGTGGGGTGTTTTAAAAATACCCACATACTTATAACATACAAACTAGATAATGGGCAAAATATTTATCCATCTTTGGATGACCCATCTCTTATTGAATTATGGATGGCAATAGTGGAGTTCTAATAATGTTGGTGAAAGTATAAGAACTGCTGTCTTTTCAGTTAATTATCTACACCTCTCTGTCTCCTTTTCTCTTTCTTTCTCTCCCCACTCTGTCTCACAAAGGAACCTCAATTACTCACAAGATCAGTGCTTAACAGTGCAATTTCACTGTATGAAGCAGATTAGTCAAATGTCTCTTTTTGCATCAGACAGGATGCTCATCAGCTAGACATATTTCCCAAAATATCCAGCTGACATTAGATACTAAAAGAAGAAGAAAACTCATCTGTCATGTCTCAAGCTAGCTTTGAACTCAGTTCTACTGAACTGTTGATAAAATATAAACCTAAAAGTTTCCAGTAGTTCCAAGCAAGCTTTTAAAGACCATTTCTTTTTCCTGTTTTTTTTTTATTACATATTTTGTGTATGTGTTACATAGATGGGAGAAAAATCTCTCTGTGAAAAGTATGTCAGTTGGTTCAAGTTACTTTCACAGATGATTCACTTGTGGCACTGAGGTGTCTAGAATGTTTAATCAAATGTCAAAATGTTCACAATAGATTTGAACACAAGACCTATGAATTGCTAGTTCAATACTATATCCTGTTGACCACACGTCTGTCTCACGAAACACTAAAAGGAGAAAATCAAGACTGAAACTGGCACCTACATACATTTCACTACTGCCTTCCTTGTGTGTGTGTGTGTGTGTGTGTGTGTGTGTGTGCCTAACCCATTGGGATATAGGAACATCATTAATAAGGAGATCTTCCTGTGTAGTGGTACCAAGATCAAGTAGCGTTCAAGTTAAACACTTACTCTTCTGATGCACAATTCATCCACTGATTATATAGCCAATTGCACCTCCCCATGATTCCTATTTATGCAGCTAGTGATTCACCTGATTCACTGTGAGTAAAATGTTTTGGCCATGCATACAGTTTTCTACAAAGGTGAGGTTAAGATGTGAACTGTGTACCTTTTGAATATCATCATCATCATTGTCGTTTAATGTCTGCTTTCTATGCTGGCATGGGTTGGACGGTTTGGCTGAGGACTGGCAAGTCAGGTTGCTGCACCAGACACCAATCTGATCTGGCATGATTTCTACAGCTGGATGCCTTTCCTAATGCCAACCACTCTAAGAGTGTAGTGGGTGCTTTTTACGTGCCACCAGCACGGGTGCCAGTCAGGCAGCACTGGCATTGGTCATGCTCAAATGGTGCTTTTTATGTGCCACCAGCACAGGTGCCAGTCAGGTGGCACTGGCTTCAGCCACGCTTCAATGGTGTTCTGTACATACCACCGGCATAGGTGGCACTGGCATTGGTTACACTCAAATGGTGCATTTTACGTGCCACTGGCACAAGTGCTAGTCAGGCAGTTATATTTTTCTTTATGTCTTATGAACTATTGACATCTTTTTGATAACAATGTTGTAGCCCACCTTCATTAGAAGAACGTGCATTGGACCCTCATGAACAGCTGAAGATCATGCATGATATTGAAATTGAAGAGAAATCTCGTTATGGTGAACCATCAGCACAAGATTTACAGGTGAGTCTGATCAGCTAGAAGGTGCTTCCATTTGGGATGGGCATATCCGTGCATGCTTCAAAGGTTCTGGGGTAAATTGATGAAATCATTTAATGTTGATTTTCCATCCTCACATGGGTTGGACAGTTCCATTGAGTACTGCTTATATATCCAGAACAATACACTTAGCATTCAGGATAACAGGCACCCAGCTACCCCACCAAATAAATATGCTTCAATTTGATATTCTTTTATTCTTTTACTTGTTTCAGTCATTTGACTGCAGTCATGCTGGAGCACCACATTGAGGGGTTTTAGTCAAACAAATTGACACTAGGACTTATTTTTGTAAGCCTAGTGCTGTCAGTCTCTTTTGCCAAAATCTTAAGTTACAGGGATGTAAATACACCAACATCAGATGTCAAGCAATTGTGGCGGGGACAAAGACAGACACAAGCACACAGATATCATCATCATCATTTAATGTCCATCTTCCATGCATGCATGGGTAGGATGGATGACAGGAGCCGGTAAGGTAGAAAAACTACCCTAGGCTACTGTGTCTGTTTTGGCAGAGATTTTACAGCTGGATGCCCATCTTAACACCAACCACTCTGCAGAGTGGACTCAGTGCATTTTACATGGCACCAGCTCAGTTAATTTTGGCATGATTGTTACAGCTGGATGCCTTCCAAACGCCAACCATGTTTGTGTGGCCTGGATGCTTTTAGCATGGCACCAGCTCTAACAGGGTAACCAAGTAACTCACAAGACAAGGAATTAGGAGAGGGGTAGGGCATTTGAGGAGGGTAACTTGTGTCAGAGGATGAAAGGTTAGAGTGTGACAAAGAGACAGAAGCAGGTGTCTTGCTACAACAGAGGGGGCATTAGAGGAGGTGATCCAATATCAAATGTTGAAAGGTTAGAGTGCAACAGAGAAATAAAGAGGCAGAAATAGGTATACATATATATATGCATGTATATATATATATATATATATATATATATATATATATATATATATATATATATATATATTTATATGATGGGCTTCTTTCAGTTTCTGTCTAGCAAATCTACTCACAAGGCTTTGGTCAGTAGGATTGAAACTGGAACCATGCAGTTGGGAAGTAAGCTTCTTACCATACAGCCATTCCTGCGCCTATGATATGTAATTTTTTAATTGTGAATACTCTCTCTCTCTCTCTCCCTTGAGACAGAGAACTTGCCAACTCTTAAACTGTGTCCTTTTTCTCTCTCCCCTACTACTACTGTAATAGTCTCTACCCTGAGTTTTCACTCTATATGACTTCCACTTCGGTGTCAAGTAGGATTTTCAACAGCTGGTGGACACCTTGGTCATGATGAATTTATCATGGAATAGGCAGTTGTGCACATTGCACACTCATGCACACACACACACATGCATGCCCCCCCCCCACTATAAAGGAACTTGTATCATAGATCTAAGACTGGTTTCTGGCAGGTTGGTATGAAAAGGGCTAAACATGAATTCTAATCATGTGCATATATATATATATATATATATATATATATATATATATATATATATATATATATATATATATATATATATATATATATTATGTCTGGGGAGAGACATTGTCTTTTAGTGCCTTATTATTTAACATACTCACCAGTTCAATTTCCACTCATTTACTTTTTTTTTTTTAAATTTCCATTGCATCTTGCAACCTTTTCACACAACTATTGAAAAAGTTTCCAGACACAATGAAACTTTTAGAAAGAATAAATAAGTAAATGAGTAGAAATCGAACCGGTGAGTATGTTAAATAATAAGGCATTAAAAGAGAATGTCTCTCCACAGACAAATAAAATATACTTCAATACACAAATTCACATAAAGAATCTTTCAAAACAAATGCGAAAATGAAATATACATATATATTATATCTTTCTGATTATGAAAATTTTTTGTGATTGATTTCTCTCCTTTCTCTTCAGCGTTATTATTATTACATTGAAAATGGTATCAAATCCGCCATGCTAGCACCAGCACCAACAGAGTGGTTTGAGAAAATTGACCAGCTGATTCCAAAAAGTTTGACCACAGGAATAAAACTGTCCAACCTAAAGATTGAACTTCTGGCCGAAGTGACCCACAACTATATGTTCAGTTTACGGAAGGCAATTGGTGAGTAAGTACATGAGACATATAATGCATCCAGCTTTCTTATATCTTTTTACTTTTCAGTCAGGTGACTATATTTTTGGATGCACTCAAGCTGGCTGTAGACAAGTGTGTTCACCATGCATTTTGGGAGGAAAAACCCAGCTTTCACATACTCCCTCAACAACACCAATCTTAAGAAGTCTGTTTGTGAACATGACCTGGGTATTATTATCAACGGCAATCTCTATTGGACAAACCACATCTCTAAGATTGTCAAGAAAGCTGAATGTGTCTTAGCATCACTCAGTAAGATCTTAGTCAGTTGCTCTCCAGATATCTGTTTAAAGCTGTATATGTCTATAGTATGTTCACACTTAGAGTTTGCATCACCAATCTGGAACCCCTCTCTTACTTGGCATATCATCATCATCATCATCATCAAACGTCTGCCTTCCATGCTAGCATGATCACCTGGAAACTGTTCAGAAATGTGCAACCAGATGAAAACCTGCTGTCAGGCATCTACCATACTCTGAATGTCTTGCTTCCCTGGGAATGGACACATTAAAGCTCTGACATCTGGCAACTGACTTGGTAGACACCCACAAGGTTATCCACCATCTTTCCAACAACAACCTCGGGCATCTTTTTGAATTTCATATGTCAAACACTCGTGAACATGCTTACAAGATTAAAAGCAACACAACACCTATGACTTTCGGAAACATACTTTCATACTCAGATTTGCTGGAGCATGGAATAAACTACCTGCATCAGTTGTTAGCTGTCGAGACACTACATCCTTCAAAACTTCTGTGCTTCCTGAAATTCGGCAACAGTACACCTGATGCCTCTTACCCCCATTTTTTTTTAAAAGACTTATTCACTGTTCACTTCCTGTGCATTATTCTATGTATTGTTCATGCAGTTTTGGTTACTTTTGCTGATGAGTTGTAATGCACTTTAACATTGTATACAATAAGTTCATTATTATTATTACTAGTTGGCCCCATACCATCAAAAATGACTGCTAATTGTAGTATTTTATATTTAAATAAGGTACAAAATAAGGTACATAATAATCACACATACAAACATTCACATACTTCCCTTGTACTCGCACACACATACACACATATACTCACACAGAGTTGAAATGCTGTTTGATTTTTCTTTTCAGCGTTGAACTTTCACTATCCCATTTCCATTGCACACACACACACACACACACACACACACACACACAAACATTCACATACCTCCTTTTACATAAACTCACATGTACTCACACAGAGTTGAAACACTGATTTTTTATTTTTTCACCCCTTCCTTCATTATTCATCTATTACCCCTTCCTTTCCCATTCATATCATGTGATGGAGAAAAACAAAAGATACACAATGCACTCTTTGCCATTTCCTCTCTCTCACCGCTATTACTTTCTCTCACACCCTCTCAGTCAAGGCTATTACTCTCACTACTTCTCCTTCACTGAATTACTATTTTCTCTCCTCTCCCTTCACTTATACTACTCAGCTTGATGTTGGACAAATATATAAAAACACTACACTCATTATCATATTAGGAGATTGTTATTATTACAGAAACAAAGCTCAGGTTCGGTCTTATTCTTGGTAAGATTTATGTGGTAGCGGGTTTCTACCTGTGATTTTAGGTATCCACACATTTTCAGCAGTCTTTCAAGTGTTTAGAACTCTCCTGAACTTTCTGTAGGTGCTCTACTCGGCATTCTATTTCAGTCTCATTCCGCCATTTGCCTTACTGTTCTCAATGCACCAATTAGTATAGGCATGACCTTTACTGTTCACATGCTCCAAATTCTTCTTATTTCAAATTTTAAAGGATTTTAGTTTCTTTGTTTTTCTTCCTCTTTCCTTACAATCCTGGAATCAAACAGGCATGATGGGTTGATAGGTAAGCAACTTCACTTTTCCTTATCTATGATTGTAATATCTGGTCTATTATTTTCTAACTTCTTGTCTATTTGAAGAGTAAAGTCCTACAAAGCCTTACATTTTTTCTGATTCTGGTGCTCTTTCAACTCGATGATTGTACCATGTGTTTCCAGCTTCAAATCCCCATTTCTGGTGCAATTTCCAGTGTAAAACTTTTACAATCTGGCCATGCCTCCATTTCTTATATTCTTCCTAGGCCAACTTGGGGCATTCTTCCAATGTGTGCCACTGTCTTGTTCCAAGTTCCACAGGCTCTACATTTTCCTGACACATTCTCCCCATATATATTTTTTCTCAAGTTGTTTGTTTTTATTACTTGATCTTGGGTTGCTACAATTAGGTTCTCTGTGTCTGTTTTCTTAATTGCCCCTTTTTTAACCAAGCCCAGGATTTTGTTCCACATATGTCTTCAGTGGCTCTCCAAAATTGACCATGCAAAGGTTTCTCTTTGACCTGTTTGACGTGCTCTCTTTGTATTTCATTCTTGTTCTTTTCTCATATTACTTGTTTCATCACCTGTCCTTTCTTAACAGCTGTTAGTAGTCTTTGTGTGTTGCTCTGTAAATACTGTACTAGACTTTTACTTTCCATCTGTACACATTCTTCTACTGCTATTAAGCCTCTTCCAGCGTGGTCACTTTTCAAGTACAGGTGGTTGATATCAGCTTTCAGATAGTGGGCTCCATACATCAACAACTTCCTAGATTTTCTGTCAAGTTTCTTTATATTGTTTCTGGTCCAGTCTATAATTCCAACCCCATATCTAATTATGGGTACTGCTCTTGAATTTATTGCTTCAATAAAAATTTCTGAAATTCAGCTTTGACTGCAATAATTTTCTTACTCTCCTTGTGTACTCTCTACTAGTAATTTGTTTCATTTCTTCATTTTTAAAAATTTCATCTGCTTCCAGTATTCCCAAGTACTTACACCACTTTCTTTTCTCAAACACTCTCATTGTTTTCCCATTTGGCATTTCAGTTTCTTGGCTTCTTTCAAATCTTCCTCATTTCATTTTCCATTTAGTGCACATTTCTACCCCAAATTCCATACCTACATCATTTGAGAAAATACAGATAGTAGTTTGTGTATATTTTTAGTGTAGTGTCCCTGATGCATGTCAAGTATCTTAGAATGTGAGTTTAGGGTATGTTTAGGAAGGGTGATTCTTTATTAAGTTTGAATCCTCAGGTGTTTTTGTTTGTATTTTCAGTGTTTCTTAATGTATAGTTTAGTCTGAGTAGGAATAACAGAGCCTATAACCTTTCTCTGCCCATTCTGACTGAATATCAGAGACAAGTAAATGAGGTTATTATAATCAAAGATCAATTAAAAAAATGTTCACCTATGCTGGTGACACACAAAATATGCCCAGTACACTCTATGAAGTAGTTTGGTGTTAGGAAGGGCATACAGCCATACAAATCGAGCCACAACAAACTGGAGCCTGGTGCAGCTCTCTGGCTTACCAGTTGCAGTCAAACCATCTTACCCCAGCCAGCATGGAAAACGGACGCTAAATGATGATGATGATGATGATGACGATTGCTGGAGGAGAACACATATGAGATAGGTGGGGGTCAATGGGCAAGATGCAATTCTTGAGAGAGAAAGAGTTGGAAAAATTTGTGTGGAAGCTAAAGTTGGAGAACTATCTAAAATGAGGGGAAAATGGAGAGAGAAATGAGACAAATGTGTTTCAGTGGGTTTTATTTGATCAACAAATTTACAGGAGCAGATACCAATCAATAGAAGGGACAGAGAGAATACACAGTATTGATTGTTGTTTATATTCAGTTAAACTGTGATCCAGCTGATCTATGAAGAAAGATGTCCAAAATGTGACCATCCCATCTCTTTTTTTTAGACATAGTTTTGCTGGCTTGCATAATCTTCCTTTTTTCTTAAGATCGCCTTACTAGCACTTGTGCCAGTGGCACATGAAAAACAACATTTGAGTGAGGTCATTGGCAGTGCCACTGGACTGGCTCCCATGCAGTGGACATGTAAAAATCACCATTTGAGCATGGCCATTGCCAGTACCGCCTCACTAGCCCTCGTGCTGGTGGTACGTAAAAGCACCCACTCTTGGATTGGTTGGCGTTAGGAAGGGCATCCAACTGTAGAAACTCTGCCAGATCAGATTGGAGCCTGGTGCAGCCATCTGACTCGCCAGTCCTCAGTCAAACTGTCCAGCCCATGCCAGCATGGAAAGTGGACGTTAAACAATGATGATGATGATGATGAAGTATGATTTGGAGGAGGTTCAACTGTTATTTCTTACAGGTTGAATGACCACTTTGGGATTGTTATTGTTGTGTAACACCAAGTCATCTCTGATCAAGCAGGAATATATTAGCATGGTGAATGGCTACCATTTCTAACAGAATGATAGACTGCAGCTTATAGGCTCCTTTATTAGGCGGGGGTCTCTTAGTAGTGTTTGATGACTTAGTGAGTGAAAGGTTCATTTATTATGTAGATAGCTTTCTTATTTATAACAGAAGGAAGACGCAGCCTTGACTGCATGCCTCTGCACAATACTGCATTCATTTTATCTCTGTTTCAGTGGATTATATCTTGAAAGATCCACGAGAGAAAAAGAGGTTGCATATTGCATGGGTTCCAGTGCCCTTCCCTCACAGGTAAGTTCCTAAGTCTTATTGTCCTAGATTAAAATTCTAATTGTATTGGCTATCATTAACTTGCTGAAACATCTTGTAATATAAAGTAAGGTGAAAGAGAGGGTTAAAAGAAATAAAGAATAACATTTATTGGCCATATATAGTTTGATAGGTCTGTAGAAATCAATAGAATACATTATTTTGGCAAACTTCTGAGTGAAGGATTAGGAGTTCATATCCCAATACCAGAACTGGCTACTAATTGTGATACTCTTGTGAAGCAGATGACATCAGTGTTGGGTTAACTGTTGTCATTGTTGTTGGTTAGTTCATGTCAGCTCTGATCAAACAGACTGTAGGCCAAAGACATTTCATCTTTGGCTATCCCATCTTTGATTTTCAAACATAGAGTACTTAGGATTAGATTATCTAATGTGTCTTACATTTTTTAACCCTTTTGTTACCATATCTCTAATAAATACATTCCATGTTTTTTGTAAATAATCAAGAATTTGTGAGAATTTAGTAGAACAATGAACTCTGCCAGTATTCTGTTGGTAATTAGAACATAACAAAAATGGTCATTGATAAAATTATGATTAAAGGGTTTAATTTAAATATGAAATCCTTAAGATCAGAGGTTTTATATTGAAATTGGAGGTATCAAAAGATTTAAGATAGTGGAGTGTGATTTGAGAGAAATTAGGCTTCTATTTCTAGCAGGTCCAACTGATCATAAAGACTCCAATATTGGCTTGAGGAACTATTTTAGTTTTTTATACTGGACTGGAAGTAGGCTGTAAAGTGGTTAATGAACAAAGGCAAGAGGTTGAACCTGGAGTCTTGTCAAGGAAATAGCAACCTCTTTAGTGTTGGTGCCATGAAAGAAATGCACTCAAATTCACTAAAGTGGTTGGTGTTAGGAAAGACATCCAACCATAAAAACTGAACCACGATATGAAATGTATGAGTGAGATGTTATTTCTTGATCAGTCTGACTTATCTAACCCTTAATAATATGAAAAGTAGACAAAAAATGGACATAATGATGTATTGTAGAGGAAATATTTAAATATTTAACCTTTTACATTCAGATTACTCTGTCAAATATGATATTTATTTATTCATATTGTTTTGAATTAATCTTGCGTTATTTCGTAACTTCAAGATGATGTAATTGTTTATTTTTAGAACAACACTGGCCACTTTTAGTATAAAACAGGCAGAATATTTGGGTCTGATATAGTTGGTTTTAAATACTAAAGGATTACTCTGAAAGAAAATATAATTAACATTATACCCACTGTGGGATAACGGTTGGTACTTATTGCTTTGGGATGTATAAGGTGTGTCAATTCCAGTTTCTGTATTTCTTAATATTTTTTCAATAACATGGAGCATGTGTTCCTGAATGCGTCCCTGAACCAGATTCATCTGGTACTTATATTTTTTTAGTCACCTGAAGTATTGTACATAGTATGGAACTCTGAGTAGAAATGAAGTAAAATGTCTGCTTTGATTGAATAAGTAAAGTTTAACTACTTGTATTGGGTACTTTTTTTTCTGTGTGTATGTTCATAATACATACATACATACATACATATATAAATTTAAATAATAAGGGTGAAAAATTGAATATTAATTTGATTAATATCAATTTAAAACCAGTGGCCTAGCATATTGAAAAATATGAAGATTCATAAAAATTATATTACATACATATAAGAGGGATGACCACTAAGTGGACATCCCTTATGCTAGAAGACCACCTATGGTCTGACCATTAAGAAAAGGTTGTTCTCAAGAAAATTCAGCAAACGCCAGAACGTAAGCAAGCAAGATAAATGAAAGGATACAAAATATAAAGAATCTTTAAACACACACACGCACATACACACACACGCACACACACACACACACACACACACACACACACACGCACACACACACACACACGCCACATTACTATATAATTAAACAATTGAATATATGTCTTTATACCTATCTGTATCTTTAACAGAGTGATCAGGGCCCCTATACCATGGCACAGTTCCTACCTTGTATTAAAACACTTCAACCTTGTCTCTTTATTTGCCATCAATCCTGTCATGCTGGAGCTGCAAAGTATTTGGTGCAAGCAGTAAGTACTTTTTCTTTCTCTAGATTAACCATTGTAGATCTGGTGGTGTTTAGTTTCAAGTCAGCTTTGCTCAGGAAAATCTACCACTAAAGATATTCCCTCTGTTACTATACAGTCTTGATTTTGAGACATAAAAGTATTGATGGCTACATTTTACAATGTGTCCTTTTTATTTTTAAAAGACAATATGGAAGGATTTGACTGTTATTTCTACTAGATCAATTAATTGTTTGGTGGCTGCATCAGAGGGTGGTGTGGTGTTAGTGCATGACTGGAAATTGAAATTGTGGTTTGGTGTTGGTGTTATTGTTGCTTATAGTATTGTAGTTTAACATGGGGCAATCCTTCTTTTGTGTATTCAATACATTGTCCAAACTATTTTCCCTTTTCAAAGATAACTGGATGTGGTTTGAAGAAATTTAGCTACTATTTCTCACAGCTTAACCCATTACCTACCAATGATCTCATATGAGATCACTTAAAAATTACAAATTTCGTAATTATCTGTCAATATTTACACATATCTAACCTTTTTGCTATATCTACTAGGTATATTTCTCTGATATTCAAATGAGGTTTGCTAATTTTTCACCCAAATATCTCGCTTATTTCTATTTAAAATTTTATTTTGAAATCTTATTTTGATCATTCCAACGTGTTTCTGAGGCTGTTTTATGCTAGAAATCAAAGTTTCATAAAAAAAAATTCCAGTTAATAGAATTATAAGAGGTAATGGGTTAAGTGACCATGTAGACATTTCCTGTGGTATAAGTGTTGGTGGTGGTGAAGGTGAAGATGATGATGATGATAGTCAAAGCTGCTTGTAACTCAGGAAAAGTTTGCATTTTAACATAGCTTACTGTTTTTCTTCAACTTCTTTATCGTTTCGTAGATTTGAAAATTTGCGGTTCATCAACCTTGTAGAATTGATGGAAATGGAGCTTCCTTTATTACCAGAAGACTTTCAGAGTGTCATTAAAAATCAGTGCTTAAAATGCCGAACTGAACTTCAAACCGTGTAAGTTTGCCTTTTTTTGCAAAATAATTATATGTTCTATTGTGATCATGAATAAAGGTTGTTGTATCCAGTGATGATATATTACACCTGAGTTCAGTCCCTGTAGTGAATTAAGACAAAAATAATGTATCAAAGGGTAAAAAATTGAACTGATTTTATTTTTGTAACAGTGTTCCAGCAGGGCTCTGTGGTAAGAAGTTTGCTTCCCAGCCACATGGTTCCAAGTTCAGTTTCACTGCATGGCACCTTGGGCAAGTGTCTTCTGTTATAGCCTCGAGGTGACCTTAGCTTTCTGTGTGGATTTGGTAGATGGAAACTGAAAGAAGCCTGTTGTATATATATATAAATTTAGGGTATAAAAAATATATACCAGCTATGCTAGAAAGAAGAGTCAACTCTCGCAAGCCACATATTTCTCACTATAAACAAAACATGCACGGTTAATGTAGTGAATATAAGAGAAAATAGCCCTTACCTTTGCAAAAACACATAGAAAAGTACAGTCATCTCAGTATCAATTGATTTCACTTTTAGTGCCAAGCACTTAGGATCATCAGCTGAGCTTACTGTGTATAACTATTTCTTCGAAATATATACACTACACTGTGCACGTCCGTTTGTTTGAATGTCCCCCACAACATTCAAAAACGAATAATAGTCAGTAAAATTTAGAAAATAGGATATCATTATTATTAAAATAATAATAATAAAGTGGCCAGCAAGCTTAACCAATATAGGTAAATATACATAAAAGTTTAAGTTACAAAAAATATATACCAGCTATGCTAGAAAGAAGACAAAACATTCATTGGTGGTATATATTTTTTATATCCTAAATCTTTATGTATATTTATCTATATTGGTTAAGCTTGCTGGCCACTTTATCATTATTATTATTTTTATTAATTATGATATCTTATTTTATATATATATATATATATATATATATATATATACATATATATATGGGGGGTACCTGGAGTTTGGTAGATCTTTGTGTCTGTGTTTGTCCCCTTTGGCATTAGGTGCTTGTGTGTTTATATCCTCGTACCTTAGTAGTTTGGCAAAAGAGAGCAATGGAATAAGTACCAGGCTTGAAAAGAAAATATGTACTGCGATCAATTCACTTGAATAAAGATTCTTCAAGGCTGTACTCCAGTATGGCCACAGTCTAATGACTGAAACAAGTAAAAGATAAAAGATGAAAAATAACTAAAAAAGTAAAAAAATGTTTGTTTGTTTGTTTGTGTAAGTTAAACTTGTACTCATCATCATCATCATCATGAGTTGTACTCATGATTCTCATAATTTGGCAAGTGTTGCAAAGACTGTTTTGATATGAGATCAGACGAAGCAAAAGATAGAAAATAGGAAATAGTGTTGCACACTATAAACTTCTGTCAGACAACATTAGCAAAACATACAAAAGAAAAAAAAATCTAGCCTCATCAGTTGCATTACAAAGCAGTAAAAGCTTAGACTCTCAACTTAAAATGGAAGATCATCAGGAATGCTTCACACCTGATATTACTCTTAAAGATCATAAGTATAACTTCTATCCAACTCGAGTAGATTAATAAAACCCTCCAAAAATAAATTGTATCTAGTTGGTAAGTATAAACTTGATGAGATTTACTTTTAGATTAGAAACACCAAGAGATTAGTTCAATGTAACTTCATTACTGCTATTATCAATAGATTTGATAGCATAGGAAACAAAGTACTCTGTAGACTTACCCAGTTCAATATAATAAATTTCTATCCATCTATATTTAATTCTATCATGGGAGCCATGGAAACAGGAAGCACTCATCACCATTAGTGACATCATCAGTAGGATTGTGATCAATGTAAAGAAGCTGTGCTTATTTTAAAAGGACACCTACAGCTACAAAAACGATCGAAAATCTCTGAACCTGTCAAGTTTTTCGTCTTAACCGTTCACAACAAATGAACCATCCTCTTTAGCTCTGGACTGTATAGATACAACATCATTATCATCATCATCATCATTGTTTAACGTCCACTTTCCATGCTAGCATGGGTTGGACGATTTGACTGAGGACTGGTGAACCAGATGGCTACACCAGACTCCAATCTGATTTGGAAATTTTCTATAATACCAAAAAATATTACATGGGTGAATTTAATTAAAATCTGATAGGTATATTTAAGGAACACAATATGAATATCATCATTAACACCAATCTAAAATTAACATTTTAGGCATTACACTAGATTACAGGTAAACATACACTTAAAGAAACGTTCAAGCCATGAACATACACAAAAATCTCTCCTTCAGCTATTATTAAGAGCCCTCATAGATAGCACAAGTAGAAGAATTTTTAATCTATTTTGTGAGAAGGATATTTATTTTCAATTGTATCACTTACAATCATAATTCTTGCGTAAATTAGTAGTGTTTTTAGTGAGAAAATAGTATATAGAGTGTCCCCACCCTACATACACACACACCCGCATGCACACATGTACACACACACACACACACACACACATACAAACACAAACACACACACACATACACTAGCTGAACCAAGAAGAGAAATTAATTTGGTTCAATTTACCATACAGCATGAGCACAAGCACTAACATAGCTAGAATTTTCCTATCCCTGTTAAGTAATCATTTTACATTTATCTATAAATATGACAAGTACTTCAACAGAAACAATGTGAAGGTGAGCATAAGTTGCCTAAATAGCATTATTTTTCAGGTCTCCCATCACAATCTAAGATAGGATTACATGAACTTCACATCCCAGTAGCCACCTTGCAACCTCAGGAGCACCAAAAATTGCTCATTTAGAGGACCCTTTCTTAATATATGTTCCTGTTTTCATCTCTCCTTGTCTATGTTCCATGTTCCAGATGGTTACCAACCTGTGCACAAGTATTTCTAAACCAAAAAGATCTCTGGTACCATCTTGTACCTCAGAATAATGTTGACTCATTAGAAATGGTGCAGAAATTTTTCTCCAGTGTTGAATCTTTAATGTCCCTCCAGCTCAGAAGCACTATCATTAATTCCCTCAAAGACTTTCTTTCATTCTTTGAAATCCATTATGTAAGTATTCATTTGTATTTTCTCTGTTGCTGCCTATATTCAGTATAATTGATTTCTTTTTTAATTGCTTAATCAGAGAACAAAGAGTGGTGGTGGCAGCTGTTTTTGTAGTTTAATAAACCCTCCTGTACTTGACTGGTATTGATCTAAAAAAGGTGAAAGTTTAACTCAGCTTTGCCATGATTTGAACCCAGAACTTAATGGGATGTAACTAAATACCACAAGATATTGATCTTGATCTGGTGACCTCATCACTGGAGGTGTTGGGGATTTATCTCTCCCACTAGTGATATTAACAAGAGAGCATTTTGCACTAAAAGCCAATATGAGAGTTTCTCTCGTGGTATCTACTGCAGTATAGTTTGTTCTAACAGAACACCCATACATCCATATTTAAGTGGGGATAAATATTACCACAAGGTATTTTTCTCAGTTTTTTTCTGATTCTTTGAGCACTGGTCTCTCACAAGTCAGGTACCTTATCAAGTATCATAAATTTTACTGTTCTATCCCAGTTAATTTTCTCACATGACTTGGTAACTGTTCCTTCTAGTTAAGTGGTGATCTGAGATAGCATAAAACAAAGTAATCTGCCTAGAAATACAAAATAATACCTACAGCACTTTTGAACATGGAATCTATGAGGAGATAGTCAAATACTTTATCCACTTGACTATGTCTGTTTACTTTTCATGTGTAATCTAATGGAGTATGAGATTTAGGTATAAGACATTTTGGTACAGTCATTCTAGCCCTGCTTATTTGGTGTCACTGATTTAGTGTTGACTTATCTGACATCAGATGTTTTCTCTCATTTTAATGTTTCTTTCGCTCTCCCCCAACTCTCTCTGTGCTTATGTGTGTATGCATATTTCCTTTTATAAAAGGACAAGGAAAGTGTTTATGTCAATTGTATTCAAATTAATAAACTATAATGTTTCTTGCTCTCCCTCCGCTCTCTCTCTCTATATATCTGTATGTGTATATTTCTGCACACACGTATGTGTGTGTGTATTTGCTTTCAGTATCAAAAAGTACTGTCACCAAAAAAAGGTTCAGTATCCAGTCTACCAGGCAAAATCTCCAGTGTTCAAACAATTGGGCCCAGTTGTCTCATTCCATGAGATTTAACAGAAACATTTTAAAATCAGTCATATTTTAGATATTTAGTTTTTATTCTTTTGCAGAAAATGTTAAAATGAATAACAAATGAATAATTGTATTTTTCAAATAATGTTTTTCAGCAAGGTAATGATTTTGGCGAGCATTATGATGAAATACAGTATGTTCTTGATCCAATCATGATAATTAAATTGAAAGTTGAAGAACCAAAAATCGTTTTCGACCCTCCATTCCGAGATATTCTTAACCTTATCATTAAAGGTTTCTCTGAAATTGTCGCATCTGGCACTGGGTTGTCAAGGGTGGAGTGTGAGGTGTTTCCTGATATGCGCAATCGAAACTTACTTTTGCGTGCTCCTCATATTGACGAGACCCAGGTTACTGAAATTGTGGATCAAGCTGTAGAAATGTTTAAGAGGAATGTGGTTGGACCTCAAAAGTAAGGAGAATCCTATTCATATCTTTCATTTTTGCTGTTGTTATAATCAACTTTCTTCTGTTTTGTTGTCGTTGTTATAGTAACCTTTAGAAGTCTCTCATTTCTTTTGTCTCTGTTATTCCTTTTTTATACACTCTTTTATGTAACTTTGCATTGTATCATCCTGTACATTCACAATGTTTTTGTTCACCCTTCATGATTAATAAAGGAAACATTATTATTTACTTAACTTCTCTTGATTTATCTGTCATGTCTCAGCTCCATCCCACAGCTTAGAGGAGCAACACTTCCCTCAACACATAAGCTTTTCCAAGTATTGTTGCCAATTGAATATTTCCTTTGAAGTTTGGTATTTTCACCTTTTGATGCCAGAATATTGCTCTCTTTGAGGCTCTATGAATTCTTAACATATTTATTTAACATATTTTATTTGGTATATAGTTTAGTAAAATATTCTTATTTTAATGACAGTAAATATATTTCTAAAAATTATGGCAACATTTGCAGATAATTGAAATAGTTCACTTGAGAGAGCTTTAGACCAAGATCTAAATGTTCATGGTTCTTTTTCAGCTTTCTGTATGTTCTAGAAATTTTAAGGAATTTTGCAAGAAGTAAGTAAAAAATATTAAAAAAAAAACAAGTAATTTAAGATGTTGATTCAGAGAATTGTGCAGCTATCATAGAAAGCTCCTCTTACAAATTTGTTTAGCAGTCCACAAAGTAACCAATTACAAAGAAGTGGAATGTTGAGAGTTCATCTCCTTTATTCTTTTATTTCAAATTCAGACTTCTAATCCTGTCAAATATCGGTTTCAGATTTTGACACAAGGTCAGCAATTTCATGGGAGAGTGTAAGTTGATTACATCAACCCCAGTGCTCAAATGGTACTTACATTATCAACCCTGAAAGGATGAAAGGCAAAGTTGACCCTGGTGGAATTTGAACTCAGAACATAAAGGTGGATGATATGCTACTAAGCATTTTGCCTGACATGCTAGTGATTCTACCAGCTTGCTGCCTTAGTCCTGCGAAATATTATGAAGAAATGATTATCTCTCTTGCAATAACTGTTAGGGGACTCCACATGTTTGAAATCTCTTTAGTCTGGTTTACTTAGGGAGGGTAAAATAAGTGCATGCTTTTTATTAGTTACAGATTTACATGCTGGCACAGAATCCTGATAATAATAAGTTAATATATCTATTGCAGATATTTGAATTACTATATGAAGTATGCTGATCTACTGAATAGAAAAGCCCAACAAGATGTCACTGCTTTCCTCAAAGAGCAACATAGTATTCATGAATTCAGAGAGGTTGTTATTGTTGCTGTTGTATTTTCTGTTACAGTTGTTGTTGTAATTCTTGAGTTTTTGCCTATGTGCTTATTATTCGTATTGTTATTGTATTTGTAGTTATTCTTGTTGTTACTTTGTTGTTGTTACATCTGTGATAACCTTTATCTAACATTGGAATTGTCAGATCTTTTCCTTTCTTCCTATCCATTGACTGTGTGATTGTTAGGGGCAACCAAATTTCGTCACTTCTCTTAATTCTACGATTGCCCTCTGTAACTCATCGAAATTGATGCCTGTCCACTCTTTGGTGCTAACCTGGTCAACAACCTATCCTGTATGGGTTCTGGTCTGGTCTGGTCTGGTTGTCATCATCATGAATGTATCATGGGCAAGTTAGCTTGGTGGCACCCATACCTCTCAAGGCTGTTAGCTACAACTGTATGCCTCCATCTAAAACACACCTCGGCTCCAAACCCTAGGCCAATGACTTGAGTAGGTTCCTCCACCCTCACCAGTGACTCCTTGGGATTACTTTCCTGGAGTCTTTCGTCTACTGGTGCAGTATTATCACAATCCCCTCACTTGGTTTAACCCACCATCTGAAGTTCTACAAACTCAATACCTGAATAGTGGTAGTAAATATGTTAGAGTATGGGTGGTTACTATATACACCATGTTAAAAGCAACTACATAAAGAGTATACCTATGCACTATTGCTATTGTCAAATTCTACAGGATTAACTCACTTTATATCAAAACTGTACCACACTATATTATCTCCTAATATAAAAATGAGCATAATGTTTTTATATATTTGTATGTGTGTGTGTGTGTGTGTGTCCAGAATCACACCAGACATGGAGGAGAGAGAATAGTAATTCAGTGAAGGAGAAGTAGCAAGAGTAATAGCCCTGACTGAGAGAGATTGAGAGAAAGTAATAGCAATGAGAGAAAGGAAGGGGTGATAGATGAATGAGGTAGGAAGAGGTGAAAAAAATCAGCGCTTCAACTCTGTGTGAGTATGTGTGTCTGTGTGCGTGTACAAGGGAAGTATGTGAATGTTTGTATATGTGATTGTTATGTACCTTATATTGTACCTTATTTATATATAAAATACTACAATTAGCTGTCATTATTGATGGCATGTGGTCAGCTAGTATAATATATTGTTAGTTTCTGACCTATCTCTTTAGCTTTGAACTAGCGTATAGGTAATCAACAGCTAGTCTGTAGCATATACTAAATCATGCCATATTGTATCATGCACAGACTTAGAGGAAGAGTCTCAAGTAGATAAATTTAACTACAAGTTTATTTCCCAACCACATGGTTTCAGGTTCAATTCCACTGCAAGGTACCTTGGGCAAGTGTCTTCTACCATAGTCTTGGGCTGACAGAAGTCTTGAGAGTTGATTTGGTAGGTGGAAATTGAAAGAAGCCCATCGTGTGTGTATTCATATGTGCCTGTTTGTGTGTGTGTCTGTGTGTTACTCTCTCCTTTCCTTGACATTGTGTAGTAGTTGGGTACACAGACGGGATGCTGAATACACTTTTGCCGAAGGACAAGAAGTCAAAGCCAAGAAGCCAAATGGACACATTACCAAATGGGCATAAAGCTGAATGGACAGGATGCTGAAAAGATATACAAAAATTAAAATTTAATCTCATTAAGTCTTAAGTGCCAAATTAGTGAATTGTTCATTAAACTATGTAGGTAGGAATTTTTTTTTATTATTGTGACCCTTTGGCATCTTGTTCGTTTGGCTTTATGTCTGTTCAGCATTGTGTCAATTTGGTTTTTTGGCTTTGACTTCTTGTCCTTTGGCAAAAGTGCATTTGGCATCCTGTCTGTGACTGGGTAGTTGTAAGCAAGTGTCACCATCATGCCAGTGAGTGGTGTCCTTCATTTTCAATCTTCTAAGATGGGGAAATATTATCTTACTTAGAAGCATTTGATGTTTAGCAACAAGGAAAGCATCCTGTGACAGATTATCAACCTCAACAAATTCCATCTGACCTACATCAGCATGGAAAAGTAGACATTAAACAATGATGCAATCACTACTATTACAACCACAATTGGTCACTTTTAGGTCACTTGACCAATCCTGCTACTTTCAGTCTACTCCCACATTCTCCTCCTCCCCTCTCCTCCTCCTCCCCTCTCCTCCTCCTCCCCTCTCCTCCTCCTCCCCTCTCCTCCTCCTCCCCTCTCCTCCTCCTCCCCTCTCCTCCTCCTCCCCTCTCCTCCTCCTCCCCTCTCCTCCTCCTCCCCTCTCCTCCTCCTCCCCTCTCCTCCTCCTCCCCTCTCCTCCTCCTCCCCTCTCCTCCTCCTCCCCTCTCCTCCTCCTCCCCTCTCCTCCTCCTCCCCTCTCCTCCTCCTCCCCTCTCCTCCTCCTCCCCTCTCCTCCTCCTCCCCTCTCCTCCTCCTCCCCTCTCCTCCTCCTCCCCTCTCCTCCTCCTCCCCTCTCCTCCTCCTCCCCTCTCCTCCTCCTCCTCCTCCCCTCTCCTCCTCCTCCCCTCTCCCCTCTCCTCCTCCTCCCCTCTCCCCTCTCCTCCTCCCCTCTCCTCCTCCTCCCCTCTCCTCCTCCTCCTCCTCCCCTCTCCTCCTCCTCCCCTCTCCCCTCTCCTCCTCCTCCCCTCTCCCCTCTCCTCCTCCTCCCCTCTCCTCCTCCTCCCCTCTCCTCCTCCTCCCCTCCTCCTCCCCTCCTCCCCCCCCCCCCTCCCCTCTCCTCCTCCCCTCCCCCTCCCCTCCCCCTCCTCCTCCTCCTCCTCCTCCCATCTCCTCCCCTCCCACCCTCCCCTTTCCTCCCCTTTCCTCCCCTTTCCTCCCCTTTCCTCCCCTTTCCTCCCCTTTCCTCCCCTTTCCCCCCTCTCCTCCCCCTCCCCCTCCTCTAATCCCCCGCTCCCCCTCTACCCTCCCCCTCTACCCCTCTACCCCGCCCCCTCTACCCCTCACCCCTCCCCCTCCCCCTCCCCCACTCTCCCCCTCTCCCCTCCTCCCCCTCTCCCCCTCTCCCCCTCTCCCCCCTGCAACCGTAGGATGAATTCGATCAGATAAAATGCTTAAATATTAATTCTGCCATGAAGGCAAACCATTGGGCCAGTGGATTTCCAAGATATAGCACCCCAGATCATCACAGATTCTCCTCCATGTTTTACAGTTGGGTCAAATGCTTCTTTTGGCTGTCTCCGCACGTAAACTCAGCTGGTGGTCGGAAATAAGGTACAGGATGACTTGTCTGAGTAAATAGCATTTTTCCACTGCTCTAGGGACCAATTCAGTAGGTTTTTACTCCACTCTAAATGCCTTGCAGCATTTGTTTTTGAAAGTAGTGGTTTTCTGATTGCAGCCCTCCTGTGAAATCTGGCTTTGTGCAGTTCCTGTTGAGTAGTTTTTGTGGAAACTGTGTTCTCAAGGTGGTAATTAAGCTCTGCAATAATTTTCGGAGCCGTACTTTTGTGATCCTTTCTAACAATTCGCATAAGAGTCCGTCGGTCCCTATCTGAAAGTTTTGGTTTTCTTCTGGAGTTTTGTTTCAACAAGGAGGTTTTTTTCCTTCTTTCTCAAAGACTGTCATTACTTTCGAGACAATACTTTTTGATACACCAAACATTTCGGCTGTTTTCATTATGCTGGAGCCTGCCATATGAGCACCAACAATTTGACTTCTTTGAAAGTCCAATAGATCTGTCATTTTAATGATTTTTAATTACCTTTTTCTGATGATATCTGAAAAGAAACAGCCATTTTAGCGAAACATATTAAGCAACACTAATAATAAATCAAAAAACATATAAATAAACAAGCTTTTGACAGTTTTATAGATATTTCAAAATTATGATACTATCATGCTAGGTGTTTCCATTTTTTTTGTCCATCCCCTGTACATACACATACAAATATATACACAACTATTGATATCATTTCTACATCTTTCAGTTAGCTTTCAAAGACATTTCTAACCAAATCTGTACACTCTTTTGAGGTCAACAAACCCTTATATAAACTGCAAACAATTTTTGCTTCAGCATTGTTGTGATCCATTGTTGTGCTTGGGGTGGAACTTTTTGTAAACTGTCAACGCTTGATATAATAAATAATTGTTTCTCGTTTTCATTTTCTTCTATCTCATACTCTTACAGAAAATTGATGCCTTCCAAGATCTGAAGAATGAAATAGCTGTCTTATATGTTACAGTACCACTCAGTATGTTTTCTCTAGATTGTACACTCTTAAATGAAGCATTGTGCAACAAAGCAGAAGGTTTAAAACAGCGCCTTATTACTCATTGTGTTGATGAAAATCGCGAATTAAATAGGAGGTTATTATTATTATTTTTATTATTATTATCATTATTATTATTATTATTATTATTATATTGTTTTTGCACAGCTTCTAATGCTGGAGATGTACTATGGTGTCAACTGTTCATTACCAGTGAACTAAGGTAACACCCCTTACTTTTCAAGCACCATCTGGAGTATTCAAGCAGTTCCAAGTAGTGCTGTTTTTGCAAGTGCTTCACCCTTATTGCATCCCTTATTTGTTCCATGTACTTCTCAATACTGATACCAAGTAGAAAGCACCCAGTATACTCTCTGAAGTGGTTGGCGTTAGAAAGGGTGTCCAGCCATAGAAACCATGTCAAAGCAGACAGTCAAGCTTGACGCAGTCTTCTCTGACTTGTCAGCACCAGCCAAACCTTCCAATTCGGGCCAGCATGGAAAATGATGATTAAATGCTGCTGCTGCTGATGCTGATGGTGGTGGTGGTGGTGGTGGTGGTGGTGGTGGTGCTGCTACATGTGGATCATTGGCTATTTTTCTCCTTCATCTTCCTTTTCTCTTGGACTTTCGACTTTCCTCTGTCTCCTGTTTCTGAAGAAGAGCTTTGCTCGAAATGTAAAACTACCTTTCTTTCCTTCCCTGAACGTCTGCTAATACTTTACATGTACCATGTCCTCGCGTTGTTTTTTCGTTGTTGTTTTTACTTAGTTTTTTTAAAATTATATATATATATATATATATATATATATATATATGGTGCTGTGTAAAAAACATTGGTGATGGTGCCATGTTAGAAGTATTCAGTACACTCCGTAAAGTGGTTGGCATTATGAAGGGCATCCAACTGGTAAAACCAAGCCAAAACAGACTATGGAACCTGGTGCGGTGCCTGCTTTTGCCAGCTCATATGTCAAGCCATCTAACCCATGCCAGCATAGAAAATGGTTATTAACTGGTGATGACAATAATGATTATGATATATGTATGTATGCATGTGCAGACACACATATATGTTTATATCTATTGTAATTCATTATTTTGGCAGCATATGTCGCAGATATGAGAAGATCAGTGATAAAGTCAGTGACATTCCAAGTACAACAAAAGATCTGGTGGAGACCATAGCCTTCCTTCAGCAGGTATATCTTTATTAGTAAAGATACAATGATTGTCCTTTGTTTAAGGTGTCTAATGTAAGGTAGCAGTAACTGTAGAGGACTGTATGTTCTCTGTGCGAGAGACTGTTAGCAAAAATCTGTTTTTATAGAAACACTAAGTTATGAGAACATAAACAAACCAACATTGGTTCTCAACTGATGAGACATAAACAAGCACACACACACACACACACACACACAACACACACACACACACACACACACACACACACACACACACACACACACACACACACACACAAACACACACATATACAAATGAAGTTGCATCAAAACGTTCCTGGATTAGTTCTGTAGCATGCCAACAGACAGCAGCACATGGTTGCATGTCCAGTGAGAGCTAGCAGTGACCTTCATGGGGCAGTGTGCCAAATGACATCACTGTGTTTACTTTGCAAGTTGTGAAATTTATGTTTTTGTGATCACTTGTATACTGTAGTCTGTGATTTTGTCATGGACAGGAACAAAGAGCCAATGGGAAATTTTGCGTTAAACTTGGGAAATCTGCTACAGACACATTGAGCATGCTTTAGTAAGCTTATGACAATGAGGTAATGGGTTGTTTGCAATGTTTTGAGTAGCATGGGTGCTTCAAAATTGGAAGAGCGATCTGGAAGACCTGTCATGAGTGTCCCTGGAAGAGCGACCTGGAAGACCTGTCACAAGCATCACTCCTGGAAATGTGGTATTGTGCATCGAGAATTCGTCGCCCAGGGCCAGACGGTCAATCAAGAGTTCTACTGTGACATTTTGAAGTGTTTGAGGGAGGACATTTGGCAAAATCCGCTGGATCTCTGGAGAGCAAAGAATTAGATTCTTCATGATGACAATGCACCCTGTCACTGAGCTCTCCTTACTCATGGGTTTCTTGTCAAAAACAACATGGTATCATTTCTGCATCAGCCCTGTTGGCCAGATTTAGCATCGGCAGACTTCCATCTCTTCCCCAAGATGAAAATGCAGCTCAAAGGTCACCATTCTAATACCATTGTTGAGATCCAGAGCAAATCGCAGAAGGTCCTCAACTCACTTTCAGAAAACAACTTCCAGGCTGGATTCCAAAAGTGGCAGGAATGCTGGGACCAGTTTATTGTGGCGCAAAGTGACTATTTCAAAGGAGAGGATGTTAAAACTTAGGTAAATAAGTTATTTTTTATTAAATGTAACTCATCTTGGAACTTTTTGATACTATCTCATACATTCATGCATACTCACACATATACATAAATACATACATATATATGTATATATGTACATTTGTACATACATGCAGGCACATTCACACATATACATGAATACATGCATACATATATATATATATATATATATATATATATATATATGTGTGTGTGTACATATATACATATGTACATGCACACACACACACAGCTGGAGCAAGAGAGAAAGAAAAAGGCTGGTACATAGTTTTTGTTTACCAAATTCTCTCACAAGCCATTGATCAGGCTTGGGCTATAGAAAAAGCCTGATTGCGCTATGAAATTGAACCTAAAACCACATGGTTATAAAACAACTTCTTAACTGCTCAGCCATGCCCGCTCCTACGAATATTTTCCATGTATGCATGCTGTAAAATTTTCACTTTGTAAGGGGTTGTAAAGCCCCTTCATTTTTAAGTTGTGTTTCACTGTACTTTTTAATTCCAGTCAATGGATGTAACGATATATAAATTGGCTACAGAGATTAATGAAGCAGCTAAAAGACTCTCGTTTCTCTTGGAGTATGCAAATTTCCAAAGTAAGTTTTTTTCCTGCTGAGATTAGTGTTATTCTTAGTGCTTATCATCATCATCACCACCACCACCACCACCATCATCATTATCATCATTGTTTTAATGCTCACTTTTCCATGCTTGCCTGGGTTGGACGGAGTTTACTGATATTTTTCTACAGCCAGATGCCCTTCATGTCACTAACCTCACCTGTTTCCAAGCAAGGTAATGTTTCTCCATGGCCAGACATGTTTTCACAGAACACTGGAAATGATTGACACTACTTATATGATAGTGACAATCGTTTACAGCTGTCAACATATAGTGACTCAGATGTACACGTACTTGCCTTTACTTACATATACGTACATATGTATATGGAGTAAATGCAAATATTTGTCTCTCTGAGTCTCTTCTGTGTACATACATACATCATACATACTTACATACATACATTCATTCATTTATTCATTTGTTATGTATATGACCGGCTTCTTTTGGTTTCCATCTGCCAAATACACTTACAAAGCTTTAGTCAGTCTGGGGCTCAAGGTGCTATGTAGTAGGATTGAACCTGAAACTATGATGTTAGGAATAAAACTTCTTAATCACACAGCCACACTTGCACCTAAACAAGTCTAAGTCTAGACAATGGAATGTCTTAGACAGATTTGAGCCATTGTTTGTGTAAACTCAACTACATTAGTCATAGCCCATCCTCGACTGCAGACAACCCATGTGTACATGTGACAGTGGGAGTTTAACATTTTTGATACCAACCTGGCTGAAACTACCTCTGGCTCTGTAGTACAAATGTCTTGTTTCCAAAAGTTCTGAATTAAAATCTTCCACCAAACCTTAGTCACACTTTGTGTTCCTTACATTAGCTTAATGATAACTAAGTTATTTTACTGAATTCTTCGTTATTTAAAAAATTAATTGAAACAAAGACAGAGCATCTCAACAGAAATATTTTAATAAAAGGGTTAACATGATTAACATTAGAGCCAAAACCTGAATGGTTTAATTGTCACACATGGAGAGCAGCCAATCATTTATTCATTCATACATACGTATGAGGTGGATGCTGGAAAATTTCTGACTTTGGGTTAAAGAAAATACAGGAGTATCATTTAATTATGATTTTATTCAACATATTCCCCTCTCAGATTCACACATTTATTGCAGCAGTCCTTCAGTTTTTCTAAGCCCTCTAAAAGAACTCATGAAAGTTGGGCCTCCAATCACGTCTTTCATGACACACTTAAAGCTAGGACCTTTTCAGTACCTCCTCATATGTACGTTCTTTCTTCCATTCATTCATTCATTTGCTTGCTCACATGCATGCATGTATGTACATATGTGATGGGCGACTTGCAATTTCTGTCCCTCATTATTTGTTGCTTTGAAGCTATAAGACATTAAACCAAGGTTCTGCACAGTGGGATCAAACTCAGTACTTATATTTTGTTTAAGCCTTGCCTATCAATATTTCTTTGCCAAACTCCTTAGTTGTGGAGATGGAAAGAAACTGACTTTGGTTGTCACATGGTGGTTGGAGACAAACACAAAGACACACACACACACACACACACACATACATATATATATATATATATATATATATATATATATATATGATGGGTTTCTTTTCAGTTTCCAGCTACCAAATCCATTCACTAAGCTTTGGTTTGCCAAGTTCTATGGTAAAAAAAGACACTTGTTTAAGGTGCCATGCAGTAGAACTGAACCTGGAACCTTGTGGTTTGGAAGCAGACTTCTCATTACATAGTTATAAAAAAATATTTTTTGGTGTTTTTTTTTTTTTGCTTTTCAATTCACATTGTGCAAAATATTTCTTTGAAATATGGAAGTGGTTGTTGTACACCAAAAATGTAACTGAACTTCTGTAATAATTTTCTTCTTCCTGCTTTTTATTCTCTATATTTGTTTTTTGTTTTTAATGCAGAAGAGGACATCAAATTGAACAGCTCTGTCTTCCACTGGCCTGACAATATCATAGCAATCTTTGATTCAGCTCAAAGTCGGTTGCAGGCAAAAAGAGAAACTATTGAAGCTCAGCTAAAAGTACGTCTAATAGACTTCCAGTCCAGGCTGGAGGGTATGATGAAAGAGATTGAATCTTTCAAGAAGAAAGAGGTAAGAATCCATTGAAACATCACTGCAAATTCTCTGTTTTTTCAAATCAGTCTACTATTCTGCTGAGTTTCTCTAAGTTTTTCTTTGGTAAAGATACTTAACACAACTAGCTAAATGTTTTCTTTCTAAGAAATTATTATTATTATTATTATTATTATTATTATTATCATTATTATTTCTCCCTGGTGGCAAATAAAAGAAATCAGTATTATTATTAGGAAGGCAGCAAGCTGATAGAACCATTAGCATGTTGGATGAAATGCTTAGCGGTATTTTGCCCTTCACTACATTCTGAGTTCAAATTTCATCGAGGTCGACTTTGCCTTTCATTTTTTTGGGCTCAATAAATTAAGTACCAGTGAAACACAGTGGTCGATGTAATCGACTATCCTCTTCCCCAAAATTTAAAGCCTTGTGCCTATAATAGAAAGGATTATTATTATTGTTATTATTATTATTATTATTATTATTATTGACAAGGTTGACTTTGCAATTTATCCTTTTGAAGTTGATGAAAAAGGAGCAGTTGCAAACATACAGATGTAAACTCTCTGTCCCTTAAAACTTTCAGTATATGTAATCTTCATAGCGTAATCATCACTATAGTGAGGAGTGGATATGATGAGTTACAAACATGGGCATTGATGGCAGAGATGAGAGGGTCTTCAGGAAAATAGGCATTCAGTGGACATACAGTGGTAAGGGATGATACTGGAAGTGTGAGATGGGTGGAAAGGGGAATGGTTCCAAGAAGTGGGATTGCTGGTGGCACAAAAATGGGAAAGGAATCTGTGCAATTCTGTTCTCTTCATGATTTTTCTGAAAATTTTAGAATTAATTCTGAAAATTTAAAAATTGAGTTGGTGTTGTCCTTATATCTTAGCTCATGAGTTCTGATGAAATGAAGAGCAATGTTGAACACCTGAATGCCCTGCATGTGAGCCTGGAAGCAGCACAGAAGGAACTTGATGAAATGAATACTGAGGAACAGCTTCTGCAATTTGAGACAAGTATTTTCCCCATCCTGCCATTGATGTTCCAACTGAAAGAGCCTTATGACAAGTTGTGGACAACTGCTTATAATTTCAACCAGAAGCAAGAAATCTGGATGAATGGTAAGATGAATGAAGCACAGAGGAGAGGATGTGTTGGCTTTCTTTCATGTACCATACTAATTTCTGTCAATAGGGCTTAATTTTGTTGTTAAGCTCCAAGTTGGCCATGATAAAGCAAACCTTTGAAAAAAAATATTCTTGTCTTGGCTAGAACTACACTATCCTGTGTCTTTCTTTTTTAAGATATTAGAGATATTTGGTTGCTATTTCTAGCAGACCAAGCATATTGTTGTTATTATTGTTGTTATTATTCTTGGCAAAATTGGAGTGGTAGGTGGAATAGAGACTTTCAGTATTTAAGGATGTTCCTTTACAATTTAAGTTTATGCCCTTATCTTTGTCATCCTTCTGGGATCTATGAAATATGAAATGTGATCAGTTAAAAAAAATTACACCATCTTTACATGTTACTTGCCTTAATTCAATGTAAAAAACTATTGTTAGCGAATAAGGGCAAGTAGTTTTCTCCTGTCTGTTAGCTGTAGCAAAGTGGGTAGAATGTTGGGCAAAACTAAAAGTACTAAGGAGAGGGCAATCTCAATATATTTTTCAGTTACCACTTCAAGTGGAAGACGAGCTTAGAAAATGTATAGAAGTGTTGCAGGTTAACAAAGATGATCAATGGAAAACATGCATTGATGTATTTAGAGTTAACAAGAACAGTTAAGGTTAATGAGTTAAGATTAAACAGATATGTTAACATATCTCTTTACTTTATTCTTTTACTCTTTTACTTGTTTCGGTCATTTGACTGTGGCCATGCTGGAGCACCGCCTTTTAGTCAAGCTAATCGACCCCAGGACTTATTCTTTGTAAGCCTAGTACTTATTCTATCGGTCTCTTTTGCCGAACCAAAGCTATAGTAGAAGACACTTGCCCAAGGTGCCATGCAGTGGGACTGAACCCGGAACCATGTGGTTGGTAAGCAAGCTACTTACCACACAGCCACTCCTACGTCTATATCTGTTTAATGTTAACAAATAAAATATGTTTAATTTAACAAAAAGTTCAGAGTTAAGAAATGCTGCATAGAATACATCTAAGACTATTTTTACAGAGAATTTGTCCATGTCATAGGAATGGTGAGGTACAATCCCAGTGGCTCCAATTACAAATAGGATGACAGACATATTCTCTAATTGTTATAAAACTTTCAGTTGATGACATTAGCTTTTCAGCTCACTTTTATGTGAATATAATCATGAGAAACTTATGTATATTTGAACGTGTATACACACACCAATATATATGTATACCCAGACATATAATCACACACATACATTATTATATATTTACACACAGAGATAAATATATGTAATTTCTCTGAAGCATGGCAGGTACACCTTTTTTGTGAAAAAAATAAAACTTGAAAGTTATCATGTGTTTTCCACTATGCTAGTTGATACTCTCAGGGTGGTTCAGGTGAAGTGCATAGTGTTATATAGTACAATAATACCCATCTGTAAGGGACTAGGTAAGTGGTCATTGTCTGATGATTTCATTCAGTGACAGATATGAGCACTCTGTTGATTTTCCCACTGTTTTTTTTTCCTGAAAACAGGCATTTAGCATACATCTCCATGGTACTGTCTGATCATATGGATGGGGCTTTGATAAATATAAATATATTTTTTCTAGGAATTACATTTCCAAAATCAGAGCATCTTCCATGATGCAGCATCTACCTTGCCATGAAATATGTTAATTAAGCAGTTCACCATTACATGTAGAACATGTATCCTACCTTGTTACATTATCTTCCATATATTCCTAGGACCATTCTTGGAATTGAATGCTGAAACTATTGAGAGTGAGGTCGGTGATATGTGGCGTACCATGTATAAATTAACTAAAGTCCTCAGTGACCAACCTGGACCACGACGAATAGCTGACAGTGTTCGTAGTAAACTGGACAAGTTCAAAGCTCACCTGCCACTTCTGCAAGTAATATGTAATCCTGGTATGCAGGAAAGGCATTGGAAACAGGTAGGGAAACTATTTTTGTTTGATGTTTATTGAAGCAGCAGGTTAAACTAAGGTGTGTATAAATCGGGGTTATTATTTCATGATAAGGGTATTTACATTTGTTTGATATATATATATATATATATATATATATATATTTGAGAAGGGCATCAGGTTAAAATAAAGTGCATTTGTGTATTGTCTTTAGTGTTATTATTTCTATCTCCACTTTTTTCCATACTGGCATGGGTTAGATGATTTATTTCTTAACATGAGTACTGTAACTATTTTGATACATATTAATGGGTGGGGTAGCAGGTCAAACTAATGTGTGTGGATGCATCAGAAATACTATTTCCTAATAAGGGCTCTGTGTGTATTTGATATATGTGAAATTTATGCTTTTAACTTTTTATTCTAGACATGTTGCTCTCGGTGATCATTTTAGCTGATTCTGTATATACATGCAAATTTGTTCTACAAGAATTTACTGCATTATAATAATGGATTAGAGTTTAACGATGTGTTATCAACTGAGCTGTTAATTACCATGGATTTATTCTCTGGTGCTTATACATCAGTTCTAAACATAGAAATGATTATATGCATCTAAAGTTGAATAGATGCTATACTGCAATAAACAAACCTACTGGTCCCCTTTAAGCCTGAAAATTAACAGCAGAGAGTGTACTCCTTCAGGTAAAATAAAAATCTTGGTGTTTACATTGAGGATGAGGATGATGATGAGGAGGGCTAATCACTCATTTGTAATCAGCTATATAATCATCAATATTCTAAATGATTGTTTGTCATAGGGTGGAAAGTGAGGTGAAGATTGCAAAAGTGACAGACAGATACCCATGTTTAATAACATTAAGGCAGTTTTAAACTGTTTGAACTTGTTCAACACCATGGTGAAGAATGAAAAATTATATGGATGTACATTCTATTTTGTCTTCTCTTTAATGAAGAGATGGAGAGAAACAAAAAATATTTACTACTTTTTGGTTTGTGGCGGGGCTAATGTTCATTTGTTCATTTGTTCATTTGAAAACCACTGGCTCTAAAACTAATCTATTGTTATTTGCAGGTCAGCGAGGTTGTAGGTTTTCCTGTAGAGCCAACAGCACAAACATCCTTATTTGATATGCTCAATACTGGATTTTCGGACCACCTCAGCAAGTAAGTTCATTTTTGTTTTCCCCTGATAATAGTTATGTAGTGTTAATGGTAAACTGCTGCTTGTGGTGTAGTGGAATTGTACTGATAGTTACCTGTTATCCCTGATAAAACAGACCTGTGATGAGTGGTGTTTCAGTATTAATGGCTGTTCTTTATTCAGTCATAGTGTTTCTAGGACTACATTATCCTATGTGTAAATAAGAAATATATACTAAAAGCTATATAGAATTAGAAGGTACAAATTAAAACTATTAAATTAATAATGCTCTGTCTTTCTTCCTTTTTCACACTCTGTGTATATATATATATATATATATATATATATATATATATATATATATATATATGTTGTTGTACTTGGGGATGGTCATATTGCCAGTTTAGCCAATATATATATATATATATATATATATATATATATATATATATATATATATACTAGCAGCTAAGCTCGGTTTCACCCTGTCAGTTTGGATGATGTGGCTGTAAAACCTGCTCTGTGTAAGCAGTTCAACATTTGCAAAAGCATTTCTTGCTAGTCATATTAGTATAGCAAAATGGATGAAAAAATTTAAAACAAATGGATTTATAACATGAGTGTATGGTAGGGATGTATGATATTGATCTGTAACATTAATGTATAATATGTATGTATGACATGGGTGTATAATATATAAAACCCGAATATCCCTATGTATAATTAAATACATAACTTGCTGGTAGGCAGGTGTTTTTGAATGTTACTCAACACTACTCCCTTTCTTAATCTTTTGATCTTTTCCTTTTATCCTCTTCAGACTGGAGGAGATTGGTGTAGCAGCAGCCAAGGAATACTCTTTAGAAAAAGCCCTTAAAAAGATGAAAACAGAATGGGCAGACGTTTACTTTGAAATGGTCCCCTACAGGGAAACCGTAAGTAGCATATTTTTTTGGTATGATAACTTAATTTTCTACTACCACATTCCACCTCCTCTGTAGATGAGTGAGTCGTCACCTAAAATATAAGGAATCAATCTCCATTTACATTGTAAGAAGTTCACATTATTTCTCAGTTAATTATGTTCCTGCATGTCTTGAGTTCAGTTCTTGCAAGGGTCAACTTTATCAATCACCCTTAAAAAGTTCATAAAATAATAATTGAGTCCTGCACTGGCATCAGTTTAATTGTCCTAACTGACCTCTACCCCACACCCCCTTCATTTTAAAATGTGTATCCTTTTGTCTAAATGACACATTATCATAGCATACTCCTTGAAATAACATTAAGTCCCAGCAAGTCTTTATTCAACTATAATGGACTAGGCAGAGCAGGAGGATACACATGGATGGAAAGGGTGACTGAAGAGATCACAGATGTGTGACGAAAGATTTTCAGATAAAATAAGAACAATAATAAATGAGTGAAGAATGAATGCACAGGAGTGGCTGTGTGGTAAGTAGCTTGCTTACCAGCCACATGGTTCCGGGTTCATTCCTACTGCGTGGCACCTTGAGCAAGTGTCTTCTACTATAGCCTCGGGCCAACCAAAGCCTTGTGAGTGGATTTGGTAGACGGAAACTGAAAGAAGCCCGTTGTATATATATATGTATGTGTGTTTGTGTGTCTGTGTTTATCCCCACACCATCGCTTGACAACCGATGCTGGTGTGTTAACGTCCCCCGTAACTTAGCGGTTCGGCAAAAAGAGACCGATAAAATAAGTACTAGGCTTACAAAGAATAAGTCCTGGGGTCGATTTTCTCAACTAAAGGCGGTGCTCTAACATGGCCGCAGTCAAATGACTGAAACAAGTAAAAGAGAAAATAAAAGAGAAATTCTGAAATATAACCATAATGTCAAAATAGATTTTATTTTTAATGTTGAAACACATACAGTTCATTGCAAGTGGGGAATACAAACAGTTTGAAACAACCAACAAAACTTACTGTATTACTGTCATGATGTGTTTCCAAACAACTCTACTTGCTTGTTTGCTTGGCAACAATTTCACCTCAGCTTTATAGCCAAGTCCAGTCCATGATGTAAACCAGTAGTTCTCAACCATTTTTTACCTATGAACCCCTCTAATTCTTATTTTGCTCAAGTGGACCCTCATAGCCATTTGTTGTTTAAAAAATCCTATTTCATTTTTAGAATTAAATATTTTTAGGATTGTATAAAATATCATTAAAATATTTTGTGCATTGTAGAAGTATAACCAATTAGGCGCAAGTGAGTCTGTGTTGTAAGCAACGGCGAGCTGGCAGAAACGTTAGCACACTGGGCAAAATGCTTAGCAGTATTTCATCTACCGTTACATTCTGAGTTCAAATTCTGCTGAGGTCGACTTTGCCTTTCGGGGTCGATAAATTAACTACCAGTTACACCCTGGAGTCGATGTAATTGACTTAATCCCTTTGTCTGCCCTTGTTTGTCTCCCCTGTGTTTAGCCCCTTGTGGGCAATGAAGAAATACTTGCTTCTCAACCACATGGTTCCGGGTTCAGCCCCACTGCGTAGCACCTTGGGCAAGTGTATTCTACTACAGCTTCAGGCCAACCAAAGCCATGTGAGTGGATTTGGTAGATGGAAACTGAAAGAATCCCATTGTATATATGTATGTAAATATTTATGTGTGTGTGTGTGTGTCTTTGTGTCTGTGCTTGTTCCCCCACTATCACTTGACAACTGATGTTGGTGTGTTTACATCGTCATAACTTAGTGGCTTGACAAAAGAGACTGATAGAATAAGTACAAGGCTAATAAAGAACAAGTCTTGGGGTCAATTGTTTTGACTAAACACCCTTTAAAGCGGTGCTCCAGCATAGGCACAGTCAAATGACTGAAACAAGTAAACGAATAAACGAATTTATTGCAGGTAAAATTTTAACAATGAAATCTTATATGGACTCTCAAGGGTGAAATGCACCCTAGATGAGGACCACTGATAAAAACAAAGCCACTGGTTTTATCTCTATTCATGTCTTTAAAATTCAGATTAATATTTTATGTTTATTTCCAGGGAGTATCTATTCTGTGTAGCCTTGATGAAATTCAGATGTTGCTAGATGATCACATTACCAAGGCACAGACAATGAAAGGCTCACCATTTATCAAACCTTTCGAAGCAGAAATGCTTGAATGGGAAGAGAAATTGGTATCAATGTTTGACATCATTGAAGAATGGCTGAAGGTAAATACTAGAATGTTGCTTCTGTAAATTAATATGATGTTATCAGGTATGTGGTGTGTACATGGGACAACTGGGTGATTGTGCTTCAAGTAACATGTCTTAGTTATTTTATTAATATAACTAGCCAAACTACACTCTGTATTAATATCAATGGATTGCTATTTGGTATGCAAGTGGCAGGGGCCTTACATACAATGCGTGTATGTATGTGTGTTGATCGAATAACAGAAGTGTGAGAATAGATGTGTATTCTATTGATTGACAGCTTCTTCGTAATCCATGATAGTTACGTAATTAATACATCTTCCATCACACACATATAAAACACATTCTCTCTCTCTCACACACACACACACATGCATGCACACCTATATATGTAATTGTGAGGTAAAATCACAGACTGTTTTTCAGGACATTTCATGGCAGGTTAAAATATCAAGTGTGTGTGTGTGTGTGTGTGTGTGTGTGTGTGTGTGTGTGTGTGTCTGTCTGTCTGTCTGTCTGTGCATGTGCATGCATATGTGTAGATGTGCAGAGCAGTGAAGGAAAGTATACAGACTTAAGACCAGTTTAAATATAGTTGAGAGATATTTGAACCTGTAAAGGCTTCTTCACTGCAGTTTGTTACGGAGAAAAAATTCTTGCTGATGAGAAAAATGTGTTAAAACACCATATTCAGGACTGATAGCTGCATTTTGATTTTATTTGTTCTCTTCAGTACCAGATACCAAAATAGGTTAGAGTGAGCCAATTAGGAAGTAAAGCTTCTTTTATGGTAAATCAATACATATTATTTACTGACTGTGCATTATATATATCATGAAGTTTGTGTGAAATTTAAGACATGGAGCTGAGACAGCCATAGTATAAAGGAAACACTATTTTGATTATTGGAATACTTGCTTCTGGGTTTAATGAACTCTGTTTCTGTAATTTTACAGTTTTATCTGTGTGTATTCTTACAGTCCCCTGTATTTCTATTATACCTGTTGTCTTTAGTTTTACAGTACCTGTGTCTATATTACTACTACACCTCTTGTCTCTAATTTTGCTGTAGCATGTGACTCTAGTTTCATTGTACAATGTGTCTTTATTCTTAAGTATTTTGTGATTCAAGTTTTGTTATACCATGTGATTTTTTGCCCACTATATATTCTGCCTTTATTCCAACAGTACCCTGTGACTTTTCACTTTATCATACCATGTACCTGTATTGCTCTCTCTCTCTCTCTCTCTCATTTTTCCTACCACTTTTCCACCCATACACTCTTGCAAACCCACACCTACACAAACTCCTAGCTTCTCTGTCCCCACTCACTTCATACCTTGATGTGTTGCCTGGACACCTTATCCCCACTGTTTGTCTCACTGGAATTATTTCAGATTCATTCTCATTCTCTCCCTTAAATGTGAGTAGTCATGTAGCTCCTCTTCAACAAGTACTTGCTCTACCTCAACCTCTTCTCTTTCATACTTTAACCTCCATCCTTTGGTTTTGCAGATTTGTAAGCTGCATGACAACCTCAGTGGAAATATGGTAAAGGATGACTCATCTGAGAAAATAACATTCTTCTACTGCTCTAGGGACCAATTCAGTTGGTTTTTACTCCACTCTAAATACTTTGCAACATTTGTTTTTTAAAGTAGTGGTTTTCTGATTGCAGCCCTCCCATGAAATCCAGCTTTGTGCAGCTCCTGGCGAACAGTTTTTGTGGAAATTGGGTTCTCAAGGTGGTCATTAAATTCTGCAGTAATTTTGGGAGCTGTACTTATGTGGTCCTTTCTAACAATTCGTGTAAGAGTCTAACGGTCCCTATCTGAAAGTTTTGGTTTTCTTCCAGAGTTTTGTTCCGACAAGGTTTTTCCCTCCTTCTCAAAGGCTGTCATTACTTTCAAGACAGTACTTTTTTATACACCAAACATTTCAGCTGTTCTCATTACACTAATGTCTGCCATATGAGCGCCAAAAATTTGACTTCTTTGAAAGTCCGACAGATCTGTCATTTTAATGAATTTTAATTACCTTTTTCTGATGATATTTGGAAAGAAACAGAAATTTTAGCAAGACATATTAAGCAACACTAATAATAAATAAAAAAACATAAAAATAAACAAGCTTTAGATGGTAATATAGATATTTCAAAATTATGATGCTTTGATTCTAGGTGTTTCCATTACTTTGTCCAACCCCTGTATATACATATATATACAAACACTTATCTTTCTTTATTCCAGTGCCAATCAACGTGGCTATATTTGGAGCCAATCTTCAGTTCAGAAGACATCATTGCACAGATGCCTAATGAGAGCCGTAAGTTCGCCATTGTTGATACAATCTGGCATGACATCCAAGCAGAAGCTGTGAAGAATACCCACTGTCTTGTAGCCACCAGTCAACACAATATGCTTAGCAGATTGAAGGAGGCGAATGTCTACCTTGATGAGATTCAGAAGGGACTCAACATCTACCTGGAGAAGAAACGCCTGTTTTTCCCTAGGTATGTGGACACAGAGAGGTTCATAGTTGATGGTTGGCGGATGGTGTGAGGCTGGTATATGTATGAATAGAGTGAGGGTAACTGTCTTACTTCATTACACTTCTACTTCCTGAGCATCTATTTCTATAAAAGCTCGTCTGCAGCATAAAAGAAATGTTGTGTACTGGTCAGTCTACTTTTGCCATTGTTCCCAACTTGTGACAAGGTCAGCAGATTCACTACCTTTGATATTGCACCTATCCAAATTATTATTAGTATTAACTTTGGAAAGGCAGTGAGCTGGCAGAATTGTTAGCATTTGCACTCTTGGTGAAAGGCTTAGCAACATTTTTGGCTCTATATTCTGAGTTCAAACTTCTCTGAGATCAACTTTGCCTTTCATCCTTTTGGAGTTAATAAAATAAGGACCAGTCAATTTTTTGGGTCGATGAAATTGTCTAGCCCCGTCCAGCAAAATTTCAGGCTTTGCGCCTATAGTAGAAAGGTTTATTAATTTAAGAAATATGTTTTTGGCAAAGCTCATACATGATAAAGCTATGTAGCTTTATTTTTGTAATCCAAATAAGTGGACAGTGGTTTATTGGGTTTTATCATAGTATGTTCAATGTGCTGTGTACTTCTTTCTGTTTCCATCTTCTAAGTCCACTCACGAGGCTTTGATGAATGACTAAAGTAGAAGGCACATGTGCAAGGTGCCATGCAGTAAGATTGAATCTGAAGCCATGCAGTTGGAAAGCAAATTTCTTAACCACACAGCCATGCCTGCACCTTTGATTATAAGCATTAAAATAAATTTGAGATGTTCTGTTGTGGATTTTTTATTTCAAGGTATCTAATGTAATTTAATCTAAAACATATAATTGAAAATCATAATCATTTTACTTTATCGTTTGTTATTAATATTAATATATTAAGATATAATTTCCCCAAATTTTAAAATGTTTTCCAAACTTCATTTGTCAGGTTCTTCTTTTTGTCAAATGATGAACTTCTTGAGATTCTGTCAGAAACCAAAGATCCACTAAGAGTTCAACCTCACCTGAAGAAGTGTTTCGAGGCCATCAGCAGGCTAGAGTTCACCGAGGATGGGGAGATTGTTGGAATGGTGTCTGCTGAGAAAGAAGTTGTACCATTCACAATCAGCATACAGCCTGCTAAAGCCAAGGTAAGTGTTAAGAAACCAGTGGTAATAAGGCAATATGATGTCTGATATTATTGAAGCTGAGATGTCTGTGCTGTGGTGTTAAGGACTGTTAATACTAAGAATAGGCAGAAAACCTTCTGAAAAGAGTCTGCAATAGATAATGTTTTGTGAGATTTGCATATTTTTGTCTTCTAAATGTCATAAAAATGGAACCGAAAGCTAAGTCTTACAATCCTCTTGGGATAAAAATACTATAGAGTATTTTTTGTACAGTTTTTTTTGCCAGAATTAGTTAACCAAATTATCTGGGAATATTGACTTTGATAGGCCTATGCCATATCCAAGGGAAGATTTGTATTTAATTCACTTAATGCTCAGAAAGTGGCATTTAGTCAGTAAAACTATAAGCATCATTTGAGGTTCTTGGAGGCATGTACATTTTTATTATATATGTTACAGGAAAGCAGGTATTGGTGTGTGGATACAATTTGCTTTGTAATCATGTGGTTTCAAGTTCTATCTCTCTGTGTGCAACTTTGGATGAGTAGCCTCAACTTGTATAATGCCTTGTGTGTTTAATTGATTGATGGAAACTGTACAAAAACCTGTTTTATATATATTTATGTGTGTGTGTGTGTGTGTGCATGTGTGCGTGTTTGTGTGTGTGTGTATGTGTGTGTGCATGCATGTGTGTGTATATATATATATATGTATATATATATATATATATATATATATATATATATATATATATATATATATATATATACATATATACACACACATATGTATATATATATATGTGTGTGTATGTGTGTGTATATATATATATATATATTAGCTTTTACAAGGAAAAGGTTGACAGTGATTTCAAAGTTTTGGGTTGCCTGCTTCCATCAGACTGAGCTTTACATAGATCTTTTTGGCTTTGTATAGTCTTTTGCAAATTTTTCTTTGGGTTGGTGGATCTATGAATTAGATGAAGTGTAGGCAGATTGGGAAAGTAGTTGTGTAGAAAGTGAGGATAAAGAATGGTAAGAGGAAAGTATGTTTCGTAGAGTGTGGATTATAGAAAGTTATGGTGAGGACATTTATTTTGGTTTGATGTGGGAATTTTGTTATTGTTTAAAGGTTCAGTAAGGCATGGAAATAAAGGTGTAAATAGTTGTGTAAAATGAAAATTCCTATGTTCTTTGTATAGAAAGTTTATTTTGGTTACACAACATTGATCAAACTGAAGTCAAATTGATGTTGGTATCATTAGACTTCTCTTAAGAAATTTTAAACTGGGTATTTTGGGAAGATTAGGATTGAGGAGACTATTTTACTCTAAATGCTTATTAGGTTTTTCTAGTCTGCTTCTAGTGTGACTATTTGGATTTATATTGAAGACAAATGCATACAGGTAACTGCATGATGTTACCTATGCATGCAGGTGAATGCATAAGGTTTTGCCAGAATTTTAGCACATTTCTGAAATCCAATTATCAGTAAACAAGCAGTAGGAAGTTCAAGTGAAAAGTTAGTTAGCTGTGTCACATATCCGTCCTCTCTTCATACTATTATAATATCCAAGTCCCCATTATTTAACCAGTTGACCTATCTATTCATTGCAGGGCATGGTAGAGAAATGGCTATTAGAAGTCCAAATTGCCATGATCACTAGTATGCGTGAAGTAATATCTGATTCCTTGTTGGCTTATCCTGAGACTGCTCGCCGAAAGTGGGTGATCGAGTGGCCTGGACAGGTGGTCATCTGTTCCAGCAGTATTTTCTGGACTTCAGAGGTATCAGATGCCATGTCTAAGGAGAATGGACTCAAGGTAAGTAAAGTAGATTTTGCATTTCTAGTGTAGTAATAGTAAACATAGGGAAGAAATATACAGCACAAAGTAACAACAGGTAAAAACCATGAAGAACACAATTTAGCCCATTGACTTCACAAATATTTGTATTAGAGTTTGTGACTGACTGTGTGTGTTTATATAGCTGTTGTGAGGGTGTGTGTTTAAGATTACAACTGTGTGTCAATCTTCAGGATTAGCTACAATATACTGTCTTTCTTTTACTTGTTTCAGTCATTTAACCACAGCCATGCTGGAGCACCACTTTTAAGGGATTTTAGTCAAACAACTTGACCCCCAGGCTTATTTCTTAAACTTAGTAATTATTCTATCTCACTATTTTGCTGAACCACTATGTTACAGGGACATAACACACACCAACACTGGTTTTCAAACGGTGATGGAGGAACAAACACAAACATAATGACGCACACATAGATACATACACACACATACACATATGCATGCACACACATATATACACAGCTTCCTTTTTCAGTTTCCTTCTACCAAATCCACTCACAAGGCTTGGTTGGCTCAAGGCTATAGTTGAAGACACTTGTTCAAAGTGCCATGAAGTGAGATTGAACTTGGAACTGTGTGGGTGGGAAGCAAGCTTCTTACCACACAGTCATGACTGCACCTAAATATACATAATTTATATTTTCATCTTATGTAGGTGCTGGTGTGGTTTTGTGGTTAAAAAGTTTGTTTCTCAACTACGTGGCTTCAGGTTCACTCCCACTGCATAACATTTTGGGCAAATGTCTTTTACTGTAACCCTGGGCTAACCAATGTCTTGTGAGTGAATTTGGTTAATGGAAACTGTGTTGAAGCCTGTCATATTATATATGCATGTGTTGCTTTGTGTTTGTGTTTACCCTCATCAATGCTTGACAATTAGTGTTTGTTCATGTTCCCATAACCTAGTGGTTCAGCAGCTGGGTACCAGATGTAAAAAATAAGTACTGCAGTTGATTTGTTTGACTAATCCCTTCAAAGGTGCCCCAGCATGGCTACAGTACAATGAATGAAACAAGTAAAAAAATAGATCTAAATATGAGATTGATATTAAAAAAAAAACAAAAAAAGTTCAGAAAACGTTGCTTCCTCTTGTATTTCAAGATTGTAATTAAGTCACTTTAAACTTTTAGTTAGTTTTAAAGAATTCACTGATCAACACACTTCAGATTCTGGCCCATAGATGTGCTATCTCTTCACTGTTTTTTTCTGCTGCTAATACAATGGCAGCCCCTGTACTTTGGAGCTAGCTGGTTTCCTGCTACTTAGACACAGGCTCACCTGAAATCACTTATCCCTCCTACTCTTCTCATTTGTCATATTATGTCAAATCATCCAAGCCTTTCACTAATCACTTTGCAAAGCTTTTCTTCCCACAACATCATCATCATCATCATCATCATCATCGTTTAACGTCCGCCTTCCATGCTAGCATGGGTTGGACGATTTGACTGAGGACTGGTGAAACCGGATGGCAACACCAGGCTCCAATCTAATTTGGCAGAGTTTCTACAGCTGGATGCCCTTCCTAACGCCAACCACTCAGAGAGTGTAGTGGGTGCTTTTACGTGTCACCCGCACGAAAACGACCACGCTCGAAATGGTGTCTTTTATGTGCCACCCGCACAAGAGCCAGTCCAGGGGCACCGGCAACGATCTCGCTCGAAAAACCTCATGTGTCACTCGCAGAAGAGCCAGTCCATGGGCACTGGCAACGACCTCGCACGAAAGATATCATGTGTCGCCCGCACATGAGCCAGTCCAGGGGCACTGGCAACGATCCCGCTCGAAAGATTTAATGTGTCGCCCGCACATGAGCCAGTCCGGGGGGGGCACTGGCAAACGATCCCGCTCGAAAAAGCCTCATGTGTCACCCGCACAAGAACCAGTCCAGGGGCACTGGCAACGATCCCGCTCAAAAGACCCCATGTGTCGCCCGCACACGAGCCAGCCCGGGGGCACCGGCAACGATCTCGCTCGAAAGATTTCATGTGTCGCCCGCACATGAGCCAGTCCGGGGGCACTGGCAAACGATCCCGCTCGAAAGATATCATGTGTCGCCCGCACATGAGCCAGTCCGGGGGCACTGGCAAAAGAAACCGCTCGAAAGATATCATGTGTCACCCGCACATGAGCCAGTCCAGGGGCACTGGCAACGATCCCGCTCGAAAGATTTCATGTGTCGCCCGTACATGAGCCAGTCCGGGGGGCACTGGCAACGAACTCGCTCGAAAGATATCATGTGTCACCCGCACATGAGCCAGTCTAGGGGCACCGGCAGCGATCTCGCTCGAAAAAACCTCATGTGTCACCCGCACAAGAGCCAGTCCAGGGGCACTGGCAACGATCTCGCACGAAAGATATCATGTGTCGCCCGCACATGAGCCAGTCCAGGGGCACTGGCAACGATCCCGCTCGAAAGATTTCATGTGTCGCCCGCACATGAGCCAGTCCGGGGGCACTGGCAAACGATCCTGCTCGAAACATTTCATGTGTCACCCGCACAAGAGCCAGTCCAGGGGCACTGGCAACGAACTCGCTCGAAAGATATCATCAGTCCTTTAAAATTCACTCCCAGCCCATGTGTTTTGGCAGCTGTCAAAGAAGAATATGAACCATGTCAAATCAACCTCACCAGTCATGGAAGGTCAGTGAACACCATACAGCTCACCCATTCCTCCAAATTAAAAGAATTTCAGAAGTAAATTTATATATATCTCCCATACTGCAGTTATATTGCACAATAGTTTCAAGTGGCCATTTATATTCATCATCATCATCATCATCATCATCATCATCATCATCATCATCATCATCATTTAATGTCCATTTTTCATGCTGACATGGATTGGACAGTTTGACCAGAGCTGGCTAGCTGGAGAGCAACTCCAGGTTCCAGTCTGTTGTGGCATGGTTTCTACAGCTGGATGCCTTTCCAAATGCCAACCACTTTACAGAGTGTGCAAGGTGCTTTTACATGGCACTGACACAAGTGTTTTTTTACATGGCACCAGCACAAGACTCTTGCAGGCCAATCCTTTCCACCAGATGAAGCTGTCTTAACATTTCTTCTGAGGAGTACACGTCTTCTTGAGAACAACAAGGCACCAGGTATCTCAATCCTTTGTTGTCTCGTCTGAAAGGTTCAGCATCCTGAGGTCATCCTTCAGTACGTCTATAAAATAAACAAAGTATTTTTTTTACAATTGCTAGGTAGTGCTTTATGGTTAACATTGTTACGGTCTCTATGTGAACTTGTCACTTGTTTTATTTGCAGGACTACCTCAGGAAAAGTAATGACCAGATTGATGAAATAGTGGAACTTGTTCGATCAAAACTAAGCAGTGGAGCTCGTATAACACTTGGAGCATTGATTGTCATCGATGTTCATGGTAAGATGAATTGTGGCTTTTGTGTTTTAGGGCTTACTGGGTATTGAGGGTGAGCTAGAGGTGGGAACAGGAGCGGGGGATGAGGAGAGAAAGAGAAGATGAGAAAGTAAAAATAGAGGATTGTTGTCATTGCTGCTGCCACTGTCACTGCTGTTGCCACCGCTGCTGCCATTTTCTCCTCCTCCTAACCTCCACCTGCCATGCTGGCTAGGGTTACACAGATTGATGGGATCTGACAGGAGGACTGCATTATGCTCCATTGTCTGCTTTGGCATAGTGTCTATGGTTAGATGCCCTTCTTAATGCCAACAACTTTACACTAATGGAAAAGGTGCCTTTTCCATTAGTAGGGCTGCCATTTAGCTTGCAAGAATAAGATCCCTTTTGGCTGAATGGCACTACACTAGAGAGGGAGGCAGCTTTATGCATGCTTGGTGATAAAAGGTCAAAGTATGAAAGGAAGGGCTGGACCAGGTTTCTTTCTGTAGAGGAGATACATGGTTGCTTGCATTATACAAAAGTGGGTGGAAGCAACTGGTGTGGAGCTGGAAAGAAAGGTGAGTGAAAGTACAATAGAATTAGAAGAATTTAAGTATGAGAGGAATGTTTGGGTGTGTGTGTGAAAGCCAAACTGAGCATTTGCATATATGAGAAGAGAATGAGGTGCATGTATGTGTGTGTAAGAGGGAAAACAACATTGGAATTCATCATCATCATCATCATCAAACATTTTCTTTCTTTTTATAAATGTATAAATTTGTAAACAGATGAAGCTCTTACCAATTTTAAGAGTTGATGTGTTCTTTATTGTTGTCATATCTTTGAAGTAACAACTATCCTTTTGTATCTACAGCCCGGGATGTTATCTTTGAACTGTGTGAAAATAATGTGAACAGCACTCATGATTTCCTATGGTTGTCACAGTTACGTTATTACTGGGTAGACAATGTCATCGTACGTATGATCACAACAGAGATGAGGTATGGTTATGAATATCTAGGAAACACTCCTCGTCTTGTCATTACCCCCTTGACAGACCGCTGTTACAGGTAAGGTCTGTTTTTATATACCTGTGTCAGTTGTTTCAAGAAGAGAAATGGTTTGGTCAACAAAGCTTTTCTTGGTGTGTTGTGTGACTGAGATTGATATAATTGTTGGGTCACCTTGACCTTATTTTCTTCAGGGAACATATTTAACCTTGTTTAAAAGAATTTAGAATATGGAATGTCATATATACAATGGGACCCAGTGTATTGATTTGCCTGGGGTCCTATAATACCCTTTTTTATTGACTTGTCCCATCCCCTCAAAAATTGCTGACCTTGAACCCTGCAATGGCCTGGTGATCTCGGTCACTTTTCAGTCATGGAAATTGGACAACCAGCCTTATGAGTACCATGGCTCAAGAAAAGAAAAGCAAACTTTCTCCTTAGATTTGAAGCCTTGTGTTTATGTTACAAATCATTACACTGCGTAACCAAATTGTTATTGTTGTTTGTCTTTGGTCAGTAAGAGTTAGTTCTTATTTGCTTCTATCTAGACATCAAAGGAAATGCCTCCTATTACCTTCAAACTTTGCTTTTATGACCTGGACATCAATGTTTTGAAACTGACCTATTTTTCATTACATTTCAGACAGATTCAGCACTGAGTTACTGAGGCAGAAATATTGTTAAAGCAAATATTTTGATCAATACTACATATTTGCTTGTCACTTGCTTGACCTTAACCACTTGAGCATGTCCCTAAGTGGCTGACAATATGTGCATCTCTGATCATGAGCAGGAGTAGTGGAAGAGCATCATAACCATGTGTTGAGAGAGATTCATTGAGGTTTGAATAAATATCATAACAAAAGCAAAGTTTGAATGAAATATTAGCTGTTTTCCATAGTTTCTAGAGATAAGCAAATAAGAAATAACAGTTGCTACCGAAGGACAGAAATCGTGTTACACTGTACTGTTGTTGTTAACATTATCAACCTCATTTTCATCATTAAAATTTTCATGAGACCAGCTAATTTTCACTCTTAATTTTCACAGGACATTGATGGGGGCCTTAAAACTGAACTTAGGAGGAGCACCAGAGGGGCCAGCTGGAACTGGCAAAACTGAGACATCGAAAGATCTAGCAAAAGCTGTAGGCAAACAGGTAAGCAATGAGCATGTACACACATATGTAAACATTCACTAGATTACGATGTTTCATTTACCTTCAATTTTACTTACTTTTTCACTACATATTAATATGTCATTGGGTTCCCTCATATGATGTACTACCTTAGTTCCCTCCCTTCCTCCTCCTTTTTTGACTCAACTATTAGCTATCTCTAATTTAACAGAACCACAATATACTTATCTCCCCATATTTAAATAACTCTTTGGTTTTAACCTTTAGCATCACGTCAAAAGCACCCTCCCTTTATATCTCTATATAAACTAGCGTTCTTATTCCTAAAGCCCATGGAATAATATCATTGACCCCTTTATATCTCTATGTAAACAAACCTTTTAACGGTCACTGACCATGTAACATCTCTGCTCGTAAGTTACCACATCATTTTGTTTTTGTCTTGCTATTACATGTTTTATTATGAACTCCCTGAAGAGAAATAAATGAGGAACACCAATAGCTCTTTCTTCTTTGTGAAAGGACTATCATTTATTTCGAAACATATGTAGGAATTAAAGGAACTTTTATTAACATGCGTTTTTGCTCCATTTATTATTATTCATATATATATATATATATATATATATATAACTTTTGAGTGTATAATCCAATTATATTTTTAAAATATTGAAAATTACAGTTATGTATGTATATATCAATGTGTGTATAATTCCAGATACGTTTTATAACTATTAAAAATTATTCTCATGTTTGTATGTAACTGTGTATACAGTATTTGATGGCATAAAAGATGCACAAGCATATTAGATGAATCTCAGTTTCAGTAGCACATATTCAGGAAACATTGTTTTTAGTGCATCAAAGCATGTAATATTTAAAGCAACTAAGGCAATAAGTCGGTAGAATTGTTACTGCATTGGGCAAAATGCTTAGCAGTATTTCACCCATCTTTATGTTCTGAGTTCAAATACCATCAAGGTTGACTTTGCTCTTCATCCTTTTGTGGTTAGTAAAATAAGTACCAGCTGAGCACTGGAGTTGATATAATTGACTTATGCCCATCCCGAAACTGCTGTCCTTGTGCCAAAATTTGAAACCAATATTTAAAGTAATTTTGGTTAAAGGACCCAGGAAGGTTTCATGAAACCGTTTTTCTTTGAAAAGCATACATCTTAAGAAAGGTAATTCTATTGTGGTTTGTACTCAATGAAAGTTAGTCTTATACTATTCTAAACAATTTATATTCTTTTCATTAAAAGTGTGTAGTATTCAACTGTTCTGATGGTCTTGATTACCAAGCAATGGGCAAATTTTTCAAAGGTTTAGCCCAATCTGGAGCCTGGGCCTGCTTTGATGAGTTCAACCGTATTGAATTAGAGGTACTGTCTGTGGTTGCACAACAAATCCAGAGTATTCAAATGGCTATAGCACAACAACAAACTAAATTCATATTTGAAGGAACTGAATTGAAACTGGATCGAACCTGCACTATATTTATCACCATGAATCCTGGCTATGCTGGTCGACAAGAACTGCCAGATAACC